>NC_143396.1:281778026-281929837 GCF_052110815.1 Crocodylus siamensis | reverse complement strand
AAAATTACTACGTGTGAGTAAATTTGCTACCTGCAAATGCAAGAAGAAAATTTACTTGCAAGTACAGGTTTCCCTCGCTTTATGTGGTATGTGTGTTCCTGGAAAAAGGTGCATAACTCTAATTCGCATAAAGGGAACCTACTTTACAATGTAACAAATAGGGATACATTCCAAGACCTTGACTGTACTGACCCCCAGACACATTTCTACCACTTTTACAAGACAACTTTGGTGTTCACCAACAGCAGACAGTACACACAAGCACAGGGCAGTGGTGAATGTTTAGTGGCAACTATAGAAACACGTGTCACAGACAACGAGCGAGGAGCACAGATCCACACAGGAGACTATAGTTTGGTGTGTGTCACTCCCACAATGCACTGCACAAAGCAGCTGACTGTAGGCTTCCACCACACCGATGGCATAAAAGTGAATTTACCTTGCATATAACAAACTTTTGGTATAAAAAGGGTCACTGCATAAGAGCGAATTTGCACATACAGAACCTGCATAAAGCGAGGGAAACCTGTAGTTACTGCATAGTAATGTACATGTAGATGCCAACTTGGAGCAGATTTGCTCCTGGTCAGTCCTGTTGCTAGGAGATCAGCCTGAAGCTAGCCCCAGGGCTTCAGGGCTGGGAGCCTCTCCTACCCCAGGGCTGGGCCAGCTCTATGGCATCCCCAGCTTCAGGGCCTTAAAAGCCTGCAGGCATTTTGAGTCCTGGGGCACATGCGCAAGGAGCCTGAGGCCACTCTAGGTGCCTGTGTTCCCCTGGGCAGGCCACAGGCTAGTTGCACCAGCCTGCCTGAACCCTGGCACCACTGCCTGGCACCACAGTGCTGAGTGGCTGCCAGGCCCATGCCGTCCAGGCCTGCAGGCTGCTCCAGGCTCCTTCCAGACCTGTCACCTTCCAGGCCCAGCTGCCCATAGTCCACGCCCAGCAGCCTGCCTGGAGCCTGCAAGTGCTGTGGGGCATTGCTTCGCCATGTGGCTGCCACTCCCACACTGTGGCCCTGCGCTGGGTGCTTAATGCAGCTGCCCAGGCCTGGCAGCACAGGGACAGCCACACAGAGGCCCAGAGAGCCAGCGTGGAAGCCCTCATAGCCTTATCCTTCCCCACACCCATGCCTGCCACCCAGGGCCCCAGCTGGTCTATAGAGGAGGCTGCTGACCTAGTGGCACTGGGGGTGAGGCAGAGGTGCAGAGCTAGTTTGCTTGGGGTGGTTGCACCCATGCTCATGAGTATGAGGGGCTGTCAGGCCTGATGCAGGAGCATGGGCACTACTGGTTGACCTGGCAGTGCCGCATAAAGGTCAAGGCCTTGCGACACAGTGGGTTTCCATCTTTGACCACAACCATTGGTTGGGGAGTGCCCACTAGTCCATGCCCTTTATGTGGCAGCTGACAGAGATCCTTGTACCCCAGGATTCAGGCCACAGCCATGCTGTGTACAGTAGCATGGGCAGTCTGCCTGAGCCCCCAGCCTGGCTTGGCACCCATGTCTCTAGGGAGGGCGCCCTGGGGCACTAGCAGTCCATCCCACCAAGCTCCCCACGTGCAGCTCAGGTCAATACCTGCCCCAACAGTTCTCCAGCCTCAGCCCCAGCCACGAGGCATGGCCCGCCATGTCACCGCTGGCTGCCGGCAGCACCAGCTCCTCGCTCGGGAGTGGGGGCTCTGCCCAAACACCTGTGCACCATGGCCTACTGTCCAAGAACACCACCCAGAGCTGCACACCATCGCTGCCATCCAGGACCAAGTAGAGCCACAAGCCATGCCAGCCCCAGCCATGCAGTAAGCCCCACACTGGGGGGAGCGCTCTCCCTGCCCCAGCCCCTGCCCCTTCCGCAGGCCTGGCCCCTGCCCCTGGGCCCTGTCCCCACTCCTCTCCCCACCTGGGCCACATATAGATTTTCATCTCGTCATTCTTTTGTGAGGCCCATAGTTTTCAGTTGGCGGCTCCCATGTTTTAGGAAGTCACAACCACGCCTTCAAAAGTCAGTGGGACAAGGGAGGGAGTGAAGTGCTACTCCACATAAATGGGGCTATTAAGATTTGAAACATAATACAGTACATTTCTATGGGTCCTGAGTACAAATAACACAATCTGGTCTGCACATTGACAGCTTCACATCTTCTTTCTTGTTTGTACAGCACTACTGGCATTCGGGTTAATCCTTTAGATTTAACTGGGTTTTATATATCTTATTCACTGTGGTTTGTGCTGGAAGGTCATACTGAGCAGACAAGCATATAGAGTCAAAAGTAACTTGAGCTCGACTGCTTAGTCACCACTGGGAGGGAGGAACAGAAGTTTTTAAATCTCAACCCTGCATTCTGTTATCTGTGTTTGCAGGTCATGGTATGTGGGCAGAAAGGGTAATGTTTAAGTTTGTAAATTGAGCAATGGCATTCATAGAGAGGAGGGAGCAAGATTGGAAGAGTGAAAGAGACTTTTGATCACTACCTCTCTGGGTTATGTCCTGTAGGCTGACCACAGCAGGAAGACGTGGTCTGCACACATAAAACTTACATGGTAGCAGCTTACAGCATTCTTTATTTGTGCTAGTAAATAAATATTTGTATAACTACGCATTGCTGTGCAGTAACAGTAGGGCAAATGCTGAAGTGACTTTTTAGGCTTATATGAAAATGGATGAATTGATAAATAGATACAGTGTGTTGGGGAGTCAGGACTTTGCTCTTGTTCTGCAAGGGAGGTAACTCCCTAAATCCCATCTCTGTGGAGTTCTGAAGAAGAATATGTGTCAGGGTCTTTTTAAGCCTCCCGAGAGACATTTGTGTTGGCTACAGCTAAGGCTGGGAAATTCAACTGGGGTGTGCTGATTCTTCTGCTAGGAACAAAGCTGGAGGTTTCTGGGGAGAGAGTCGTGCCCCTCAGGTCAGGTCTGATCAATCACCATATTTGGGGTCATGAAAGAATATTACCCCATGGTCAGATTGGTTTGGACTCTGGGGGTTTTGTCTTCCTCTGTAGCAGGGAGCTGGGATCTCTTGGGCATATATTGACAGAGTTTTATAGAAGCAGGACGTTGTCTGCAATGGTTCCCATGCTCTTCCTGTGGCAGGTTAAGGTGTTAGGTCTATGTTGCATCAGGGTTGAGGGTAGTTTTATGTGGATTTTAGATTATGGCTGAATGGGATGGTTTGGATAGGGATGATCCTGCCTCAGGCAGGGGCTTGAACTAGATGACCTGTGGAAGTCGCTTCCAGCCCTACATCCCTATGACTCTATTGGCATTTGGACATGTGCCCACAGTGCTGGGCACTTTTAGTCCATACTGAACAGTCACATGATATCAAAATCAGATGAGTCGTTAGTTAATAAATCTAGCCTGAAACCTGCATAAAGCTTGGACTTGTAATTGCATATGTTATTAAAAGCCTCAGTACAAATGTGACTATCGTAATCTGCAAAACAGAGGAGCTAGAAAAAGCCGAAGTGAATTATTGCTTTGTTAAAAGCCAGACAGATTCCCATAGGTTGGGTTATGCAAATATTCTATAAAACTCTATTAAAATAATTTTTGTCAGAGTCTTTCATTAACCAGAGTAGATTGAGTAAATCAGAGCATGTCTGATGCTAATCACTTTTCACCTCCACTACTCCCACGTAAACTCTTCCATTGAGAACAAGTTAACACAAAACTATTAATATTCAAGATTGAAAACAGCCCACAACTCTCCCACCAGTTGAGGGGTGCCTGTGCTCTTCCACTAGTCTTTAGTCCTAGGAGTGCTCTTGTGCCCTTACCAATGAGCCCTTCACCTCTGCTTAGAGATATAATGGGTCAGTTGTTCTCGGCTGGGCTTGTCTCGGTGGTGGGATTGCATGGTTCAGGAGCAGAAAAGCCAGAGGCTTGCTACTGGTGGGTGGACGTGGGGAGGGGAAGATGTCAAGTCCTTTTTGTGCTGCTGAAATGTGTGTTGAGCAGACATTTAAATGCTGATTTTCAGTGGAGGTGTCATCTCTCCCCATAGAAGCAAACCTCTAGCTGCTGCTCCTGCACCACGCGCTGCCCCTGATGCTCTGCCCTTCTGCCAGAGCCAGAGTCACTGCAGAGAAGGTGCAGGGTATGGAGGAGGGACCCCTCTTAGGTAGCACTTGGGGGTATCCCATTTGCTCACCCATTGTTACAAGATTGCCTCTGCTCTTCTTAAAGAGGAGGCCCCACTCTGTTATCCTGAGATCAGGTCCTTGGCTTCTGCCCGTCCCTTTCTCACTACAGCAACCAATTTTCAGGAAAGAACATCTGGGGCATCTCTTAGATCTTCTGCAGGCCTCTGGACAAGTAATCTACACCACTTGCAGCCACTATAGTGGTATACCACTATACCTCTAGCGTGGCACTACACGAGAGCTATTTAGAGGCAAACTAAAGTAACTAGCCTAGACTCAGTGCTACACCAGTGCAGCTATACTGCTTGTGGTTCTGGTGGAAGCAGCATAGCTCCCGGTGGCAGCATTGAGCCTTCCTGTTCTGCTCTGCCATGCTGCACTGGGACTGAGCTACTGGGCAACAGAGGTCCTGGGGGGATCGCGGCAGGATGTGGAGCCCTGAGCCCACAGTGGGCAGCCCGCCTCTGCCCCGTGCACAAATCTGGGTGGCATGTGCCCCCCAAGGCTCCCCCACAAGTATACACAGTGTCACCCCCACCCCCTGGATGAGCCACCCATAGCTCCATCCTACTCTCCACCTGGGCCCTATGGATGCACATGGTCCCAAGCCCCATGGACCACCCTGGCTGGCCAGCAGCCCCAGACCTAGCTCCAATCCTGCCTAACTCCCTCCGTCACTATGGGGGCCTCAGTCCCCACTACCCCCAGACTTGCCTGGGGGCCGCTGCAGGAGCTGCTCTCCAGGCTGCCTGGCTGCCATGTGCATGTGGATGCACATGCATGAACATGTTGCCTCCTGCCTGATCGCCCTCCTCCCTCTCCCCCTAGCCCCTCGCAGGCAGGAACTCTGCCAGCCTAGAAGAGGAAACTTATATTTTCCCATGTTTTCTCCTTTAAAGGAGAAAATCCAGGTTTTTCTACTTAAAATGAGAAAATCCAGGTTTTTCCATGGTGAACATAAAACCCGATTCCTGATCATGAGGTACCAGGCAGTGTCATGTTGTATCCTGTCAGCAGATGGAGCAGTATGCTGCCTAGTGCCATAAGAACATTTGACAGAACCAATCAAGGCACAGTTCTTGAAATTTGGGACACAAGGGGCACACCCACATGTGCATTTAAGTGCAACAAAACTTAATGCATGTTAAGTTAATGTGCACTAAGCAATTTTGGGCAGGTGTCTAGGCATGCAGAAACTCAGCACTAAAGTAAGTCTCAAGTCCCTGTAGCCCTGCCATGTGCCCCAGTGGCCACTGGAGGGAGCTCCAGCCTCTGGCCACATGGCTGCCAGCACTTCATGGCCATGTTGAAGTCAGAGCCAGCTGCAAGCACCTGGCAGCCATCTGGGAAACTCTGATCAATGGCCATCCCATTCGCTGCCCAGGAGCCACATGCTCAGCTCAGTGGCAGCACATGGCAGCTCCCTCTTTGTCCACCCTGCTTCAGCCTCTGCTTCTGCCAGCAGTGCCCAGCACCATACTGCTACAGCTGGCCTCTGACAGAAATGACCAGTGCCCCTGCCAGCGATGACCCCAGCAGGCCCCTCCGCCCAGGCCCCAGGACAGCCATGCACCCACCAGTAGGGGCCAGGGCACTGGCTGTGGGAGGCCCTGGTTGACCCCCTCCTATGGCACACCCTGCTCCAGCCCACCTGCCCTGCAACCTACACACCTCCTACCCCCTGCCCACTCCCAGCACCACTCTCAGGATACAGCCATGGTTAAAACAAAAAAACATTATTACCCTCACAACACCCACCCCATCCCTCCCCTTCCCCTCTCAACAAACAGAACCCCCTCCCACTCTCCCTCAACCAACAAAGCCCCATCACCACCTTCCCCATCCGCCAACAATAAGAGACCCGCTTACAAGGGGAAAACTATATACAAGAGGAAAATGGTATGCCAAGGGGAAAACTATTTACAAACTTTGCGTCTTCAAGCCCAGAGTGGGGGGCCATAGGAGGGAGGATGTAGGGGGACAGCACCCCAACCTCTGGATTTTCCCTGGGAGTGTGGTCAGGCCAGCCCCCTAGTGGCAGGGCAGACTCAGCACTAAACTTAGTGCCGGGTTGCGTCTACACGTGTGTTAATGCGCATTAACTAATCACATGTAAATCTGATGCCTACATGATTAGCCTAAGTTGATGCACATTAAGGGCTTGCACATGTAGATATGTGCCTGTAATATGCATTAACTTAGGCTAATATGCATGAACATGTCTTGGGCAGACATGCCCAAGTTCTATTTCAGGGACACAACCATGGATGTTGGAATTGCTTCAGAAAGTTTGGGCTTGTACTTTACTTCTCACCATGAACTTGGATCCCTATTTATGAGCTAATTGTTTCAAGAGCTATGCAACTAGCAGATGTTTGCAATGACATAGGAACAGCTTTTCCCAAACAAGCCTTTATTTATTATGTAACAGGCAGAGTCTTTGGCTACATTTAGGTTAAAAGGTACAGCAAAATTTAACTGCATAATTCTCTCCTAATTTGTCACCCTCACTGTTGTTTTGTTAGGAGGGGCTCTTTGTCCTGACCTGGAAGACAAATTGTATGCTTGCACCAAACCTCACAGTGATTCTGTCTCCTAGTCAGTCCCAGTCTGTCACCTTCTCATTGATGTCTTCTGGTAACCTCTTCCAATTCATTCAATCCCTGTCTTTCCTTCCATGCCTTCAGTCATGTAATGGTGTACTGCTTCCTTTGAGCTTTCTCTCTCTTCCCAACATGTCTATAAACTTAGCTTATGTATTCCAGTACAGGGATGCTTCTTACACAAGGTTTTCATTCTTTTTTCTTGGCTTCTCTCTTGATTTAACTCCTTCTCAAGTGTTCCACTGTAAATGCACACAAAGGCATGTGCTACCTTCACCAAAGATAGAAGTCTGTCAGTTTGTTCCAACTCATTTCAAATACAATTGCTGAGGATTTTTGCATCTAGCAGGACATTTTCCAGCTACATAAACATGTCATGAATAATCACAATACTGTACTAAACTGTAAAAGTATCATGTAAACCTGAATAACAAGCTTCCAGCCTTTGGTAGTTTTCACCTTTCAAGGTTAGGTACTCATCAGTAAAGCTGGACTCAACTGTGTGTGAAATATATGAACAACCAATGAGACTATTTCAGGGACATGACTGGCTAATGTGAAAGGTGTAAATATTTTATAACCATCTGCTTTTCATAAGAAGAAATCATCAGTATTAATTACTGTTCACAAGAATTCGGAGTCAAAGGGCAGAATCCTATTTCACTTTATATATGCGCAAGTGGCACCTCCCCAGTTACGTCACTGCCATTTTTGCCACTTCTGGACAGGCTGCAATTCGGTTTCCACAGACAGTGTGAACACAAAAGCATCAGCACAGCTACTGAGCATGCCCAGTAGGTTGTGCTTTGGTAGGACAGGTATGCAGATCTGTACACTCACACCTGGGTGAATACAGTAAGTCCCAGGACTGTAGCCAAGCTAACAGGTGCCTAAAGTGGTGGCCTCTCACATCTTTTCAATCTCTGATTAGGGCTCTTGCATAAGAAACACAGGGTGCAGTCCCTCCTCACCCTGACAGGGCTTGAACCCTTAAGTCAAGCATAGTGCTCTAATCACTAGGTTGTAGGTTAAGTTTTATTCAGACAGGCCTCTTCCCAGCTCTGTTTTTGAAGCTGGCCTCTTGATTAGCTAAGAATGTGACATATGTGCTGCCTGGAGGAAACCAGTCTAAGTTAAAGGGTTTGTGGCTCAGCAAACCAAATTTTGGCCTGGAAGGAAGCAGACCCCAGGGTCTGGAATGGCACAAAAACTTTCCTACCACTCTCCATTTTTTCTGATGACTATTAAATGCAAGGTACAGTGGATCAGCTCCAAGGGGGGAACAAACAAAACCACCCTGTATAATAGCTGACTTGTGGCCTGGTGGTGCTTTATGCTGAAGTAAAGCAAAGACAGACATAGGTTCAAATCCTGTCTTAGTGAGAGAGATCTGGGTTGCCTGCTTCTTGGGCAGATGCCCCAGCCATTAGATCATTGGCTAAGATATGGGAGGAAGGGCCCTCCTCCTTCCACCATTTTTTTTTCAGGGCTACAATTTTGGGACTTCGGCTCCTGTATGGAGCCGTGTGCCTGCCCCACCAGAATACAGCCTAATGCACGTGGATTAGCATCACAAATTGTAAAGAGAACTAGGATTCTGCCCTAGATGTTTTCAAAGCAGTTTTTGCTGTTTTCATAACGACAATAACAATTTTGGCACATGAGATTTCCTGTTTGGACAAATTCCTCAGGAGTACCATTAGCTGTCAGGATGTGTCCTAAATATTAGCTGCGATCTGGAAATTTGCAATACTTTCCCCCCCCCCTCCACTAGATGTCACTGTTGCTTCTGCAAAGTCTCAGACCGACACAGCTACTGCATACATCCCTGAAACATGGAAGATGTTGAATTTTAGCCAATTTTTGCATTATAAACTTCATTGCTGAACAACAAGAAAGATTTCTACACCTCCCTGCCAGCCATCTGACACCACCAGGGTTGAAATCTTGCTTGATCTACACAACAAACAGCAAGCTCACAAAGAGACTCTCATGGACCCAGGGGGACAGTTTTCTAACTTCTGCTTCCTCTGTGCAAAAATGAAGTTTATTTCCTACATATGGGGATATTTTTACAGTCTTGAACTTTCCCTGAGCCTGATGAAGGGTGCATGAGTCTGAAGGCTTGCAGAAAAAGATATTTTTTGCAGTTTCTCAGTTGGTCTAATAAAAGGTATCATTTTGGAACCAAGAGTTCTGATTTGTGCATTTCTTTTTGTCTTAGACCAACATGGCTACCACATACACCCCTGCAAAGTGTACAGCATTTGCCGGGTTTGAGAAGTTAAACTAAGATTCAGGTTATTCAACAGGGATTGAAATAGTCCTGCCAATCGTATCCTCTGGGAAAAAAAGTCTACTTCTAAGACATAGGCAGGCAAGGTCCTTTGAGTAGGTGTGAGATCTTTTATTAGACCAACTGAGTTTTAAGTTGTTCTAGTTCTAAGACACAGTTTCTCAAGGATTTCTAATACCTGTGTTCATCTTACTGAACCTTCAGACTCCTTTCCCTTCCTGAAATCAGGCAGGAAACAAAGCACAGAGCAGAAAGCAGAGCAGCAGATTGGGCAGAGGAAGGGGATCTGAGCAGCAGTTGGGCAGGGTGTGCAGCTTGCTTTGTGGCATGCCTGCCAAAAAAGGCTGGCCACCATTGTTCTAGGTAACCTAAAACAACCCAGAAAGGAAACTATGTCCAATACAAATACATTTTGCTTCTGTCTTATTAGGGAAAGGAATTTTTTAACTACTCACTCATAATCTACTTTTTTATATTGAAGGTAAATACATTTTTCATTTTTAATCTAAAATTATAGCCTTGCTTACACTTACTGTAACTTATGAAAGTAATTTAAGGTAAATGTTTGATGCCGAAGCTGAGAGTTAAACCACTGACCTAAAATTTGAAGAAGTAATTGGCTAAACACCTGCAATCTGAATGTTTTGAAGTGCTGAACTACTTTTTGACAGTAGTAGGTAGAGAGAGAGCATTTCCTTCATTTCATTGTATGAAAGTAGTATAGTTTCACAGTTTCATAGGAGCTAGGGTCAGGAGGGACCTGAACAGATCATCTAGCCCGACCCCCTGCCACAGGCAGGAATGACGCTGAGTTCACAAGACCCCAGATCATCTAATATATATATAGTATAATGACACATTCATAGTTCAGAAACTGAGTATTAAAAAAGCAGGAGAACGCAGTTTACTAATCTTTGAATAAAAGGGAAATACAGGAAGATAAAATCTGCTGGCTTTAAAATCTTGATTGACACAGTGACGAGAAACAGTTAAATTCAAGTATCTCTATTTAATAAATCAGTTTTAAATGCAAAGTGTAATTTGAGGAGTGTAGCTTGTAGCTGTGTTGGTCTAAGGACATAGGCAAACAAGGTTGTTTGGGTGAATCTGGTATCTTTTATTAGACCAACTTAAATAGTTGGGGAAAAAATTTTAGGAAGCTTTCAGGTTTAAAAACCCTTTGTCAGGCTGAGGAAGCCTCTGCAGTTGGTGTGTGCTCTTCCTGGATGGAATGAAAAACTTACAAAGTGTGATCTGACAAACTTTTTTTTCTTATGAAGACATGTAAAGTAGTTTTATTTACTTAATAGCAATTTTAAGATTTTTTAGTTTTTATTCATTAATTGTAATATCCACCCAAAGGTGGCTTGTCACAAATCATAGCTAAAAATAGTATCCTATATTACAGTGGTTTTCAAACTTCCTAACATCATGGAACCCTTTCTTTTCACTTCTTCTGCTATGGAGTGCCTACCCCATCCTAAAGACTGATGCAGAGCCAGCCTGGTGACCCAGTCCTACAGTGGTGGTGCGTAGCCTCCCAGCCTGCTCTGGTTATTATCTTCAGTCTCATTGTGGACGCCCTGATGACCATGGATCACAGGAAACAGAGAAAGAGACTCTAATGCATTGTCTAATCCACCCCCTTGCCAAAGGCAAGACCAACTATGCCTAAACCAGGTGATATCTTTTACTGGACCAACTATGTAGTTGGGATAAAGTTAGACAAGCTTTCAAATGCAAAACATTCCTCATCGGGTCTTAGATCCGCAGGAAGCCAGGCACAGCATAGTGAAAGAACAGCAGAGGGAAAGGGCTGAGAGAAAAGCTCAGGGGTAGCAGATGCCCAATTAGCAAAAGAAAAGAAGCTGATTACTGGGAGATTGAGACCTATCAAAAGGGAGGAGGCTCTATCTCACCCTCCTTGTGTGGAAAGAATTCAGGAATTGGATAAAATGTAGCATGAACCCAGTATCAATGTTTAGTCCCAGTGATGATATTTTCCAGTTCCAGGGCAAATTCTGGTGTAGGGTCCTCCCCAAGTTCTTTGTAGTATTTTTTGTCTGAGGGTTGCCTGTTACCTTCATTGATGTAGTCTTGATAGTTGAAGATCACTATAGCTCCACCTTTGTCTGCTGGTTTGATTACTGTTTTGTTGTTGGGTCTTAGGGACAGTCTGGCTTTTCTCTCTGACAGGCTACTTATGACAGATATTTGTCTCATCCAGTGGTGCCCAAAGTTTTCACCCTGTGGGCCAGATAGGCAGTGCCAGATCCATCCCCAGCCCAGATCTGGCCAGTGGGCTTGATTCGGTATGGAAGGCCAGTGCAGTGGGGACCTGATCTGACCACAGGAGAGTACATGGCCTGGCCCTAACCCAGGGGGAAGAGAGGCAGGGAGTAGCCTGGCCCTGATCAGGACATGTGGGGGGAGGAAGGAATATTTCTCCAATTAGTCAGCATCATTTTGAATTCTAAGCCTGTGTTTGCAAACTTCTTTTCATTCGCAAAAAGTAGCACCAACTGGAGCCATGAAGAAAAAGTCATCTGGGGGGATGTTGAGGTCCAGCAGATGTTTGGCCAGGTGACAAGGGCCAATGTCCATGTTTATGATGATGTGTCCTGGTGGGTGCTGGAGCACAGATACCAGTAGTCCAGTCAACAGTGCCGGGTCAAGGCCAAGACCCTGACTGCAACATCCAAACCCTTTCTGTGGGACCTGGACAGCATCCTGGCTCCCACAGATGTTTTGCAGCACATTTGGGCTGCCAGAGCCTCAGCCAGAGGCTGTGGGCCAGAAGGACTCTCTGGGGGAGGGTACCTTAGAGCTCCCACACCAGGTCCTCACCCTTGGCCTCACCCGGCAACATAGGCAGCCTGGGCCATCACCTGCCCAAGCTCCTCTGGCAATAGTCTGCCTCGGATGAAGACAGGGTGAGGATGGGCCCTGCACATCGCCAGAGGGGGCCACTGCCCAGGCAGCTTCATGCTGAGCCTTACTGCCACGGGATGCATTGGTTGCTCATCTCTGCAGCCAGAGACATCATAGATTCATAGAGGCTAGGGTCATCGAGTCCACCCCACCTGCCTGGGCAGGAAAGAGTGCTGGGGTCAGATGACCCCAGCCAGATGCCTATCCAGCCTTTTCTTAAAGACCCCCAAGGTAGGAGAGAGCACTACCTCCCTTGAAAGCCCATTCCAAGTTTTGGCCACCCTAACCATGAAGTTCTTCCTGATATCTAGTCTAAATCTGCTATCTGCCAATTTGTGACTATTGTTCCTTGTTACCTCAAGAGGCGCCCTGGTGAACAGAGCATCTTCAATTCCTTGCTGCGCCCCCCTAGTGAATTTCTAGGCAGCCACAAGATCACCTCTCAGCCTTCTCTCGCAGAGGTTGAAGAGCTCTAAGTCCCATAGTCTCTCTTCATAGGGCTTGGCCTGTAAACCCTTAACCATATGAGTGGCCATCCTCTGGACCCTCTCGAGTCTATCAACATCCTTCTTGAAGTGCGGTGCCCAAAACTGGATGCAGTACTCCAACTGCAGTCTGACCAATGCCGCATAGAGGGGAAGTATCACTTCCTTGGATTTATTTGTCATGCATCTGCTGATGCATGATAAAATGCAGTTAGCTTTGCTGATGATTTTGTCACACTGACGACTCATGTTCATCTTGGAGTCCACTGTGATTCAGAGATCCCTTTCCTCTTCTGTGCTGCTGAGATGGTCACTTCCCAGCCAGTAGATGTGCTGGATATTTTTGCACCCTAGGCACAGCACTCTGCACTTGTCCTTGTTGTACTGCATCCTATTGTGTACTGCCCACTTTTCCAACCTGTCCAGGTCTGCCTGCAATCGTTCCCTAACCTCTGGAGTTGCACTTCACCCCACTATTTAGTATCACCTGCAACCTTGAATAGAGTGCACTTCACACCCACATCCAAGCCACTGATAAAGACATTGAAGAGTACAGGTCCAAAGACAGAGCCCTGCAGGACCCCACTACCCACATCCTTCCAGGTTGATACTGTCCTGTATACTACTACTCTCTGAGTGCAACCACTAAGCCAATTTGCCACCCACCAGACTGTGTAAACATCTGTGTCACAGCCTCTTAATTTATTTATGAGAATAGGATGAGATACCATATCGAAGGCCTTCCTAAAATTCAAAAAAACAACATCCACCTCTACTCCTGCGTCTCAGCATTTTGTGACCTGGTCATAAAACAAAACCAGATTAGTCAGGCATAACCTGCCTGGCACAAATCCATGCTGGTTGCCCTGCTGCATTATTTTTCCCACTGGACTCACACAAATATGTTCCTTCATAATCTTTTCAAAGACTTTTCCAAGGATGGAGGTAGATCCTTCTTCCTCCCCTTCTTGAAAACAGGGACAACATTAGCCCTTTTCCAGTCCTCTGGGACCTGACCCGAGTGCCACGAGCGCTCAAACAGCCGTGCCAATGGTTCTGCTCTGACACCGTTCAATTCCTTCAGTACCCTCAGATGCAGCTCATCCGGGCCTGCTGACTTGAACCCATCCATTCTGTCGAAATGACTCTGCACCAAGTCAGTGTCAACAGTTGTAGGGGCTGGTGTCCCTCTGATGCCCACCTAAGAGCCCACTAGGAGACTTAGCTTGACCCTTGTTCAAGAACACGTTGGAAAGCAGGAGCAGAGGGAGAAGGGTGCATGTGTGCCACACGTGTACCCACCTGACCTCGGCAGCGAAGGCAGCAGCTGCAGAGGAGACAGCAGCGGGGGCGGCAACAGCTGATTTCCCCCTAAGGTAAGTGGGGCAGAGGGTACAGTGCAGCTGAAGTGGATCCAGAGGGGAAGCCCTCTGGAGCCCTTTTAGCTTGCCCGACAGGGAGCTGTGCACCCAAGCTGCGCACGGGCAGGCAGACAGCGGGGGCGGCTTTCCCCCAAGCGGGGAAGAAGCTCCAGGGGCCTTTCCCCCAAGCAGGGGGGCAGCTCCGACAAGCCCCTTGGGGGTGGTAATCCCTGCCTCCCCAGGATCCCAGCGGGAGGGTCGGTAGGGGGCGGGGCTGCCAGCAAGCACTTCTGGCTTAACTGGAAGGCCTGATTGGCTGAGGTCACAACTGCGGGAATTTCAAACCGTGGGTTTTAAAAAGTGGCGGTTTGAAATTCCCTCGCAGTTGGGAAGCAGGAGCAGAGGGAGCAGGGTGCACATGTGCCACACATGTACCCACCTTACCTCGGCGGCGAAGGCAGCAGCTGCAGAGGAGACAGCAGCTGGGGCAGCAACAGCTGATTTCCCCCTTAGGTAAGTGGGGCAGAGGGTTTCATAGTTTCATAGTTTCTAGGGTCGGAAGGGACCTGAGTAGATCATCCAGTCACTGAACCTTGGCCAACGTGGTCCCCATCTTTAAAAAAGGGGGGAGGGAGGACCTGGGCAACTATAGGCCCGTCAGTCTTACCTCGATCCTAGGGAAACTCCTTGAGAAGATCATCAAGGAGCACATCTGCGATGGGCCGGCCTGAGAGATGATGCTCGAGGGCAACCAGCACGGTTTCATTAGGGGCAGGTCATGTCAGACCAACCTGATTGCCTTTTATGATCAGGTCACAAAAGCCTTGGATGCAGGTGTTGCAGTGGATGTACTCTTTCCGGACTTCAGCAAGGCCTTTGACACTGTCTCCCACCCCATCCTCATTAAAAAATTGGGTGACTGTGGCATTGATGCCTACACAGTCAGATGGATTGCAGATTGGCTGAAGGGTCGTACTCAGGGTGGTGGTGGACAGGTCATATTTGACTTGGGGAGAAGTGGGCAGTAGTAACCAGCAGCACACTTATAAGATGGGGAACTCCCTTCTTGAGAGCACAGAGGCAGAAAGGGATCTTGGAGTCACTATTGACTCCAAGATGAACATGGGCCGACAATGCGAGGTCACGGTTGGCAGGGCTAACTGCACCTTGTCGTGCATCCACAGGTGCATCTCAAGTAGGGCCAGGGAGGTGATCCTCCCCCTCTATGCGGCACTGGTCAGGCCACAGCTGGAGTACTGCGTCCAGCTCTGTGTGCCCCACTTCAGGAGGGATGTGGACAACATGGAGAGGGTCCAGAGGAGGCCACCCGCATGATCCGGGGACTGCAGGGCAGACCCTACAATGAGAAACTGCGGGACCTGAACCTGTTCAGCCTTCACAAGAGAAGGCTGAGGGGGGACCTGGTGACTGTCTATAAACTCACTAGGGGGGACCAGAAGGGTCTGGGAGAGACCTTGTTTCCCCTCGCACCCCCTGGCATAACAAGGTATAACGGCCATAAGTTGTTGGACAGGAGGTTTAGATTAGACATCTGTAAGACCTACTTCACGGTCCGGGCGGCTAGGATCTGGGACCAACTTCCAAAGGGAAGTGGTGCTGGCTCCTACCCTGGGGGTCTTTAAGAGGAGGCTTGATGCCTACCTAGCTGGGATCATTTGGGCCCAGTTCTTTCTCCTGGCCAGGCAGGGGGTTGGGCTTGAAGATCTACAAGGTTCCTTCCAACCCAGCTTCTGTGATTCTATGAGTCTATGAACACTAATGCAAAAAATTCACTGAAGAGCTCAGCCTTGTCCCCCATCTGTCATTAATTGCTTCTGCTTGTTCAGCTCCTGCTTTGTCCTGTGCCACTCTGTGCCTTCCTTTTACTCCCTACATACCTAAACACAGACTTTTTGTTGTCTTTTATTTGTGTTGCCAGCCTCAGCTCTATAGTTGCTTTGGACTTTCTAACTGCCTCCCTGCAAGTGCATGCCAGGTAGGTACACTCCTGCTTGGTAGCTTCCCTCTGCTTGCACCACCTATATGCCTCTTTTTTGCCCTTAGGCTTTCCTGGATTTCTCTGTTTAGCCAAGGAAGTTTTTTAGCCGCTTTACCCCTTTTCCCTTGCACCAGGATCATCTCCCTTTGTGCCCCAAGACTCACTTCCTTCAGGAATGACCACCCTTCCTGGACTCCCATCTCGCCAATCCTCCTATCCTGCAGTGCGCCATTGACTAAACTCCTGAGCACGCTGAAGTTAGTCTTCTTAAAGTCAAGCACTTCCACCCTACTAGTTATCTTACCCACTCTACTCCATATGGTAAATTCAATTAATTGGTGGTCAGTGTCCCCAAGGCCCCCACTGTCACCATTGTTCGACTGTGAGGAGTGGTTGCCACACCAGCCCAGTAAACCTCACACAGGGACGAGAGCCAGGAGGAAAGGGGGGTGGGCTCTACAGCCACCCATGTCCATATGTCCATTTCAGCTCATGCAGCTGCCCACGGGCTGCATCACTGGAGCCAGCAGCCCTGCATGGGGGTGGGTAGAGGGTGAGGGCCCTTCTTCCCTGCCCACCCCAACCTGCCTGGCCATGCTGCCCCTGCATTCACTGGAGTCCCACCCCCCCCACCCTCCCACAACATGCAGGGAGGCAGGAGGCAATTCAGGACTTCATCAAGTGCCCCACAGATTCCCAGCTAGGTAGCCAGGGGCCCGTCACTTGTGGAGAAGCTCTTCAATGGCAGTGGCATTCTCCTCCCCAGCTGCAGGAGTCAGCCACTTATAGTGTAGGCAGAGATGTCCCTCCAGGTGGTGGCAAATGTTGTGGGAAAGTGTGAACCTTGGCACCACAGGCCTGGCAGCATGGGAACAAAGTGCCTGGCTTGTAGGGAGGAGAAGGGAGGGAGCAGCCCTGGCAGCTGTACACAGGGGCCAGCCATGGCCTGGCCCGGGTAGTGTACGGGGAAGGCAGGCTGCCTACGGCAAGCAGCAAGCGGCCCGCCTGCCCCCACTGTGGAAGCTGGGAGGGAAGGGTCACTCAGCAGCTGCCTGTGGAAAGGCAACCTACCACAGTCCCTGGGCATCTGTGTGTGCACAGCCCCCGAACCGAGGGTAGCCAATACACAGGCCCTATATACAGTGCATGCTATCTCTGAAATGCTGCAAACTCTCACAAGGAGCCTCTCTGTCCTTGCTCTGCAGGATCAGCTGCTGGACGTGGGGGAGACCCACCTGCTGCTAGTGGAGATGGGGCCCCAAGGATGCTACCACCCTTTGCTGGTATGATCCGCATGCACTCGCTCTGTCAGCACCAGAGCCAGGACAGGATGGCTCTGCTCGAGTGGCTGGTCAGCATCTTTGAGGCCTGGCTCAAGGAGAGTTGTGCCTGGTACTGCAAGGCCTGGAAGATGGACAGTGGACCATAACTGACAGCAAACCCAAAAGTCTTACCTAGAAGGGGAAACACCATGTATCTGGGTCCATGAAGGCAGTTTTCCTTAAGTGTTCCCAGGGATAACTGTTCCTTTGGTGTGGTTTAGTACCCACTGAGGTGCTGGGGCTTAAAGCCCTCTTTATGGAAATGGGAGGCTCCTCCCTAGCTTGCTTCTGTGGCCATATGGCTGAGGGCAGGTGAAACTTGGGGGCATCTGAACCCCAAACCTCTGGGCTTGGGTGTGCATGTAGGATGCTTGCCAAAAGACTTTGGAAATATCTGAAGCCCCTGGTGGGGGTGGAGGATGTTTGCCGGTTGTAGGGCCACTTATGGTTCTGGACTGACTCATGGGTTTGGACTTGATTTGGCTGATTTGGCTTGGAACACAAAAAAATTCTTTAACCAATAAAAAAAAAATGCAGAGTGTGTCTTGGCTTCCTGCAGAAGTAGGTGGAGACCCAAGAGGAGCAGCACATCATGGTGTGATGGGCGGTGAAGGACACTGAGGATGACCCTGACACAGTGCTGGCCCTGGTGTTGCCTTTTGGCCCACCTGCCCCCGCCATTCCCCAGCCCCAGGCCCAGCTGGCCCCTGGCAGCTGCTCGTGAGCCTGCCTCAGATCCTCAGTGGGCTTGGGAGGAGGTGCAGCACTACTTGCAGTGGCCAGGGCCCCCAGCCTCTGCTCCAGATCCTGGGTCCCCAGCAGCCAGGCCCCCCACCTCACCCACTGCTTGCCCCACATCCATGCATCACCTGTGTGGGAGCTGGCATCATGGGGCCAGCTCTCCATGCGGGCCCTTCTCACGCCAGCCCTGTGGAGGAGGAGGAGCGGGGGGGGAGTGGCCTGAGTGGGCTGGACAGTGCCCACCCTGGCTACCAGGCCAGCCCCTGGCTCAATGGCTTCAGCATGGTGTCTGGGCCCAAGATCATGGTTGCGGAGGCTGGAGAGCCAGGTGCCTCCTCCGGGCTGTATGCCCTCAGTGCCTCCTCCCCACTGTTGCCTCTCTGGAAGTTGGAAACACACACACTCTTCACAGTTTCACAGGATGAGGGTGCTTTACTGATGGTGCGTATTGGGTTGGGGGGGCCTGTTGTTGGGAGAGGAGGGACAGAGGGGGTCTGTTGTGGTGTTGTGAAGGGAAATAAAGTTTGGGTTTTGTTGCAAACTGTTCACAATGTGCATGTTCTTTGGTTGAACAGGGGATAGGGTCTGTGGGTGGCTGCCCAGGTACCCTACTGTGGGAAGTAGACAAGGTGGTGGTCTGCAAGAGCCTCGTGGACACAGTGCTCTCACTGCCATGGCCGGGGCAGGATGCGTCCATGATATGCTGGGCACAGGATCTCAGGACAGTATTTTGTGGGCTTTGCCAGTAGGCTGCAGACTGCTTAGGGCCAGAGCAGCGTGTGACCGGAGAATAAAATACAGCATGGGGCAGCATTTCAAAGCACAGGGATGGTGTCCAAGTGTCTGTGCTCAGCTGTGGATGACTGCGGGCAGCTGTGGCCAAAGCCTAGAGCTTCCTGTGTCTGTGGCAGCAGGCCAGAAGCATCCCTGGCTTAAACCGCTATGCTGCTCACTTTGCTGCTGTCACTGGGCTTGTGTAGACATTGGGCTTGGATGAGTTTACTCTGGCACAAATAGTGCTGGACTAAATTCAGTGGGCAAATACAGGTGGTCAAGCAGGACAAGAGCTCCAGGTGCTGCCTAAATGGGGGGAATGGGCAGGGGAGAGGGGGGCTCAACCCCTGACCTCCCTGCAGCTTCCACATGGTAGTTTTGGCCATCAGCAGCAGCTATGGGGTTGGTGCTGACCAGAGGTTTGCTCCCAGGAAAGGCTGCTGCTGCAGGGCAGGATTTTGGCTTTGGTTTCGGCAATGGCTTCTGTGCTAATCTCCACGACAGTAGCTTTTCCTGTTACACATCTGTTGCCTACTGCTCCAGACCCATCTGCTGCTGCTGCCCAAGGTGCAGACCTGCCAACTCAAAATGACTTCCCTCCACCCCAAATCTTGAGCATCTTGGGGCTCTGCTAGTCATCCATTCTTCCTTGAGCTTGCCTGCTGACAAGGCTACTTCCCTGCATCTTGAATCCTGGTAAAAAGGGGCCAACAAAAGCAGTAACCCCACTTAGTTTAATAGTTTCATAGTTAGTAGGGTTATAGTTTCATAGTTTCTAGGGTCGGAAGGGACCTGAGTAGATCATTTAGTCAGACCCCCTGCCATGGCAGGAAAGAGTACTGGGGTCAAACGACCCTAGCAAGGTGTACATCTAGCCTCCTCTTAAAGACCCCCAGGGTCTTCTCTTGGAAGTTGGTTCCAGATCCTAGCCGCCCTGACTGTGAAGTCGCGCCTCCTGATGTCTAGTCCGAATCTACCCTCTGCCAACTTGTGACCGTTATTCCTGGTCACTCCTGGTAGTGCTCGGGGGAACAGTGACTCCCCCAATGCTTGCTGGTCCCCTCTGACTAGTTTGTAACAGGCCATGAGATCCCCCTTCTGCCCTCTCTTGTGGAGGCTGAACAGGTTCAGGTCCCCTAGCCTCTCCTCCCCTCGTAGGGCCTGCCCTGCTGCCCCCTGATCATGCGGGTGGCCTCCTCTGGACCCTCTCCGTGTTGTCCACATCCCTCTTGAAGTGCGGCGCCCAGAACTGGACGCAGTACTCCAGCTGCAGCCTGACCAGTGCTGCATAGAGGGGGAGGATCACTGGCTTGGACCTGCTCGAGATACATCTGTGGATGCATGACAAGTTGCGGGTGGCCTTCCTGACTGCATCCCCACACTGCCGCCCATGTTCATCTTGGCATCAATGATGACTCCAAGATCCTTTTCTGCCTCTGCACTGACGAGAAGGGAGTTCCCCAGCCTGTAGGTATGGTGCTGGTTCTTCCTCCCCAGGTGCAGCACCTTGCACTTGTCAGTGTTGGATCCCATCCTATTCTTGTCTGCCCACCCCATAACCTGTTTAGGTTCAATTTGCAGCCTATTCCTTCCTTCTAGCGTGCCCACATCCCCCCACATCTTAGTGTCATCAGCAAATTTGAACAGGGTGCTTTTTACCCCCTCATCCAAGTTGCTGATGAAGATGTTTAACAGGGTGGTCCCAAGGCCCGAGCCCTGGGGGACCCCACTGCCCACATCCCTCCAGGTTGAAAATGACCCATCCACCACCACTCCCTGGGTGCGGCCCTCCAGCCAGTTGGCGACCCATTTGACTGTGTGGGTGTCAACACCACAGTCCCCCAGTTTTTTAATGAGAATGGGGTGACAGACAGTGTCGAAGGCCTTCCAAAAGTCCAGGAAGACTATGTCCATTGCTACCCCTGCATCTAAGGATTTGGTGACCTGGTCGTAGAAGGCCACCAGGTTGGTCTGACAGGACCTGCCGCTAATGAACCCGTGTTGATTGCCCCTAAGCATAATCTCCCCTGCTAGCCCCTTGTGGACATGCGCCAGGATAATTCTCTCAAAAAGCTTACCCAGGATCGAGGTAAGACTAACTCGCCTAACTGGCCTATAGTTTCCCGGGTTCCTCCTTCCTCCTGTTTTGAAGATGGGAACCACGTTGGTCCTCTTCCAGTCCTCTGGCCCCACACCAGAGCACCATGAGTGCTTTTACAGTCGTGCCAGGGGTCCCGCAATGACCTCAGCCAATTCCCTCAGCACTCTGGGGTGGAGATCGTCTGGACCAGCTGATTTAAATACATCCAGTCCCTCCAGAAGTTCCCTGACTAGATCCTCACTGACCCTTGGCCTAGGTGCGCCTCCCCTGGGGCCTGAGGGGGGCCAGGTGGGGGGCTGATCTGGTCCCTGCTCAAGAAAATGGAGGCAAAGAAGTCTAACTTCTACCATACGAAGAGCTTCCTAGCTCAGGATGCTGTTCTGGCAGTTTTTCTACCCCTTTTAAAATGAAACCTAACTCCTCTGCAAATGTGCCCAATAGCTCAAGTATCTGGCCCATATCAAAGTACAGCCAGGAGAGTTAACTGGGTGCACAGGCTCCCATTAACTCCTTTTCTGTGAGATCTATATACAAATTGAATTAAGTGCAAGGTGCAATGATAATGCACATACCTGTAATAAATAACACTTGTAACAACAATAATTCCCAACTGAACTAAGGACCATCACATACGTTCAGCGGGAAAGTCAGGTTGTCTCTCATTCACTTTGCTTTTTTTAACATAAAAAAACCAAATATATGTAATACAATATATTATTTTAAAAGTCCAAAAGAAAAAAACTGCACTACACAACTCTCCCCTTGGGAGAGGATGAAAGAAAAAACAAAACAGAACAAAAAACCCCACACATGACATACTAAGTTATGTTGATTGGTACACAGCTAGCACTCAGATACTGAAGTAACGAGCCTTGTATATGAACCTATATAGAAGAGATGATTCCCTAAAGCACAGAACAGATTCTTAAGGCCTAGACTGTCACTCTCCCTTGTTCAGTAGCTCCTTATCCTATCTGTAGTTCCCCTGATTTCAGTGGAGCCATTCACAATCCTTCGGGTTCATTGCTATTACTTCAGTAAAGTTTAAATGCGGCTGAGGACGTACCACAGTATAAATAAGGCTGGTGAAATTTGGCCACAGAATAAAATCGCCTGGCATGTAATAAGATAAGAATTTTTATAAGAATACATTTAAGAACTTATGATACAGAACATAAAGCACTTCTCAAAAAATCAGAGCTGTTCCTATGCAGTCTAACAGATAACTATTTTCTAAATATATCCATGATACCAAAACAAACAACACACGACATACCAGAGCAAGAAGTTACTGCAGGCTGCCTTATAAGTGCCAATTTTCCTTTTCCTTCCTGGAAAAAAAAAGTAAAAAAAAAAAAGTTAACTATAAGGCCTGAAATGACGAAGCAAAAAGAAAGAACATATTTGTATGTCAAGCACAGCAATGTCTTTTCATATTTGTGATGTTCTATAATTTGTGCCTCAGTTTCTCAGTAAGGTATCACATTATATTCCTACATTTATTAAGCTTGTGAAAGTAATACAACTAGTTTGCAATAGCTCATGCTAGTCTCAAAATCCTCCCATTAAAGCTAGCTGCAATTTTGCACCAATTTATACTGAACAATAATTCAGAGCTGAGGCCCAGTGTGAATAACTGCAAAATGAGAATTGTAACAAAAAGTTAATTACCTCTGTTGTCCTGAAGCAGTTTTCAAACTGGTACATAAATTTTACATCTAAAATATATATGTCTCAGATGATTTTATTATGGTTGCTATCCATATTATGACTGATTATTAATTATCTGTTTTTATTGATGATGATAATATTGGATTGATGATGATGATGACACTGTTAACAATAATAACGGGAATGCTAATGGTATTTATTTAGACTGTGTGTGTTTGGAGACCTCAGTCATAACAGGACCCCGTTGTACAAAACACTGTACAAACACAAAACCAAAAAGTAGTCCCTTCCCTAAAAAGTTCCCAGTTTAAATAAGAGATAGTTACAGAAAAGAGTATTTCTAGGAAGCTGTATATTATGTATAGCTTTAAATGTGGATTCTTTCAACAAGCTTAAATGAGTCAGGAGGCTAGAGTTAGAATCCCATTACAGTTACTGGGACCTAGGTAACAAATTCCCTTAGCTTCCTTTGAAAACTGCAGCCAAGCTAAACAAATGGTGGGAAAATAATTACTGCACTGTAAATCCTGCATATTTATCCATACACACTATTTAACTATGCACATTTTTACTCATAGAATAACTCCCATCTCTCACGTTGCACTGCTGCTGGTCTACAGAAGCTAATCACTAACCATCAATACAGCAATTCAGGACCACAACAACACCAAGAAGAAAAAAGGATCCATGAACAACGAACTGGTTTACCTCTGCTTTAGGATGAAGTAACTGACCACTTTCCTAATCTACTTCCTTTGCTTTACATTGGATTGCAAGCCTGCTATTTCAGTTGGTTATAAATGGCACAAAACCCCCTCACAACTTACCTTTTTATTTGTTTAAGCTTTAAACACTGTTATGGGCTATGTTTTCACTTGACAGGGCCGTGTGTGAAGACTCTTTCTCCTGGAGCCCTGAAGCACCCCCCATGGCATGCTTAGGCTGTTTGCTGAGAATACAACTTGCCACTTAGAGCTGAAGTTTATCTTTCGGTAGGCTCAGAAAGACTGCTTTATGAGCTGATTTGGCAGTGAGTAAACACTTATAAAGTGGTGCTTGCATGATTTCAGGGATCTAAAATTCTCCTTCCTAGTAAGGAAGTAGCTGCATAAGCAAAGAAAAATAAATGCCTATTCAGAGAAAGTCATTGTCTATTAATTACCTAGAGCTCAGCGGGTAGCCACAACTTTTGTTGCATGACTATCTCTTCCATCACCTTGTCTCACCTTTCATTGTTTGTAAGGCATCTGTCCAATAAAGTTATTTAGTATTTAGAGAAAAGATGGGATACAGTGTCTTGATTCCTAGATTGATCTGATTAAAACCAGACTATCACTGTATCACTGAAGTATTCATACATTATCCCTGCTTATGTACAATAAGTTTGCTTTAAGGATTGATTTGGACAGACATTCAAGTGATCATTCACTACGTCCAGATTGATTTACTGCAAGTCTTTGGGGCAGGGCCCTGGTCGTCAACCTGCCTGCAAAATGTCAAGCACAACTGTAGCAGGCTTGTGGCCACGGCTGTATGTTCCCTACTGGGCTCAGGCTTGAGTGTAGCTCTCCATTTTTCACTTTCCTGACATACCTTATTAGAGCTTATTAAAACCTGCCATGTCCTTCCATGTTCTTATTAGAGATGGTGTAAGGGAGGCTTTAGAAAGACCCTGAGTCTGCACAAATCTCTGCGCCCATGCTGGACCCCCTTCACCTCAACTCAGTCAAGCCTAATAAGTCTTGCTTGGCTTGATTATGTCTCTGCAGGGCACCTGTAGCCTAAGGGCAAATTGTGTGGCTCTGTTCCTCCTCTACACCACACCCCAAACCTCATGGGTGCTTATCTCACTGATAACCCCTGGCCCTACATGCATCCCCTTCTCTGGGCCTTGATCTGGCTATCTGCCCCTGGCCAGGCTCATAGACCTTCTAGTGTGGTTCAGCCTCCTCTGGGTCTGTGGACCTTCTTGTCCAGCTCAGCCCTTCCTGAGCTCGCAGACCTCCTAGTCTGGCTCAGCCCTTTCTGGGCTTATAGTCTGAGTCTCTAAATAAGCCTTGAGCCTGCCTCAGCAGAACTCAAGGCTAACCTTGGTGCAACTAAATCAAAGTACCTGCATCCTTTAGCAAGCACCCAAACCCTTTCTGGGCTTAATATAAAACTAAGGCTACCTGCATATAGATAGGTACCCTGCTCTGCTCCCTTGTTTCCCCGTTTGCAGAGTTTCTCATTTGGCTTCATTGTTAGCTCAGAAGTCCTGCTACTCTGCTGTCAGGAGCTTCTCACTTCACAACTGGCAGGGCAAGACTGCCCAATTGGTGCAGGCTCTGGGCTTATATAGCTCAAACCTGAGCCCTCTTCGGGCTGCAACATTAGCCCCCTGCACCACATGCAAGCTGCCTCTCAGGCTGCTTGCTCCCATGAAGGAGCAGGCATACCCCAGTACCCTGCTACAACAACAGTATTACCACACAAACTAGCACCATTTATGTAATAAATAACCTCACTATACATACACCCCGCCCCCCAGATAGAAGTTAAATCTGTGTATTGCAAGAACACAGTGAATCATATTAGGTGTTGCCAAGGAAAGCCTGTCAAGTTGTAACTGGCTAAACTGGCACTCCCATGATGTTATAACATTCTCAACTTGCAGTGAAATGAGCCTGCAAAAAAGTGTGGACTTCACTTGTCTTGAAAAAATACATGGCAGAAAAAGCAGGGGACACATTTGACAGACCTTGTAAGGTCAATGGAAGTTTAGCTTGAGGGAGCAGCGGTAAAGGCTGCTAGATTTTGCCTGGAGAAATTACTTCAGGTATGGGTCCTAGTTCCTTTCTATTTATTTAAATCAATTGCTGTTTTACCAATTATTTTAAGGGAATCAAAGAACATAAAGGAATCCCTTCAATTGTTACTACCAAATACCCATTCAGTGGTATAGGTTTGGAAGGGAACTAGCTGCTTCAGCACTGGTGGGAGATGACTTTCCAAAAGCTACTTTTGTCTGTATAGCCAAGTGTTCATATCTATACTGATGGTGAGACCAAACCCCATTCTATATATTTATATCCTTTCACTGCTTTGTTATGAGTATAATCAAAAGCCACCAATGACTATTTTAGTTATTTTTGGACACCCCTGTTCCACCTGATACCCCCACATCTCTTATTATCCACAAATGGGTGTTGCAACATGTAAGATTTCATGTTGCATGGGCATAATACAATAATTTAGTCCAAAAATAGTTGTACATGTAGGCTGGCAGCCAAGTTGGTGTGACTACACTTGAGCTTGGAAGCCAAGCAGACTGATCATTTGATGTGCCTAGGAGATCATGGACTTGGGTCCATCAAGGAAGAACTACAAGCCTTCTATAACTATATTATAAAACTATATTATATAATATATCATATTATTACATATAATTATTATATTATATATAATAACCATATATAATATATATGTTTCTGCCCAGCAGCATCAATCCCTGCTATGACAGCATCAGCTGTGGACCCAGGTAGGGCAGTGGGTGAGCAGTGGTGTCAGCTGTGGATGCTGCCAGCAGTGTTCAGCCCCAACACAGAACCTGCTGGCTGTGTCCACACCTGGTGCTGCTCCCCTCCCAGCACAGTGGAAGTTCCCGCCCGAAGCCCTGATCTGGAGCCTGCTGGAAGTGTCAGCCATGGACACAGCAGGAGCTACAGTGGCAAGCGGCAGCATCAACTGTGATACCACTGGCAGGCTCCACATCTGGGCTCTGGAACCTGCTGGCTGTACCCACAACTGATGCCATCAGTTGCCCGCCACAGTGGGAGACCCAGCCTGGGTCCACAGCTGAACTTTGGGGCTTCTGGTGAACTACAGTTCCAGCTGGGCTCTAGAAGAAAGAAGGAAGGGGAAAGAGAGATGGAGAGAGGAGAGGAGAGGATCATATAAAATGAAGGTTGGAAAGAGACCTCAGGAGGTCATCTAGTCCAACCCCCTGCTGAAAGCATGAGTATCCCCAACAAGTTCATCCCAGCCAGGGTTTTATTGAGTTGGACCTTAAAAAACCCCCATGGATAGAGATTCCACCACCTCTCTAGGTAATCTGTTTTAGTGCTTTACCACCATCCTCTTAAGAAAGTTTTTCTAATATCCAATGTAAACTGCCCTCATTGCAACTTGAGACCATTGCTCCTTGTTCTGTTATCTGCCACCATGGAGAACAGTCCAGCACCATCCTCTTTATAACTACCCTTTGGGTAGTTAAAGGCTGATATCAAATTCCCCCTCAATTTTCTCTTCTGCAGACCTAAGTAAGTCCAGTTCCCTCAGCCTCTCCTCAGAAGTCGCATGTCCCAGGCCCATCACCATTTTCATTGCCCTCCGCTGGACTCTTTCCAATTTGTCCACATCCTTTCTATAGTGGGGGGCACAAAACTGGACACAGTATTTCAGATGTGGCCTTCCCAGTGCTGAACAGGGGAAGAATCACTTGTTGACAATGCTCCTACTAATGCAGTCCAGTATGTCATTAGTCTTCTTGGCAACAAAGGCACGCTGTTGGCTCATATCCAGCTTATTGCCCTCTGTAACCCCCACGTCCTGTTCTGCAGAACTGCTGCTTAGTTGGTCCCAAGCCTGCACCATGCAGGGGACTGTTCCATCCTACATGCAGGACTTTGCACTTGTTCTTGTTGAACCTCATGAGATTTCTTTTGGCTTAATTGTCCAATTTGTGTAGGTCACACTAAATCCTAGCCTTACCCTCCAGCATATCTACTATTCCCCCCCAGCATGGTGTCATCCACGAACCTGCTGTGGGTGCAATCTAGTCCATCTTCCAGATTGCGTTAATGAAGATATTGAACAAAACTGGCTCCAGGACCGACTCCCAGGGCACTTCACTTGATACCGGCTGCTATCTAGACTTTAAGCCGCTGATCACTATTGATTGAACCTAACAATCCAGCCAGCTTTATATCCACCTTACAGTCTATTCATCCAACCCATATTCTGTCACCTTGCTTGCAAGAATGCTGTGGGACACTATATCAAAAGCCTTGCTAAAGCCAAGATATATCATGTCTACTGTCATCTCATCCTAGAAGGCAATCAGGTTAGGGAAGCATGACTTGCCCTTGGTGAACCCATGCTGACTATTCCTAATCGCTTCCTTTCCTTCCAAGAAATGTTTACCTTGAGGACTGGTTTCCTTTCTAGGGACTGAGGTGAGGCTGACCAGTCTATAGTTCCCTGGATCCTCCTTCTCCCTTTTCTTAAAGATGGGTACTATATTTGCCCTTTTCCAATTGCCTGGGACTTCCCTGTCACCATCAGTTTTCAAAGATGATGGACAGCGGCTCTGCAATCACATCAGCACTTCTGGATGCATCCCATCCAGCCCCATGGACTTGTAAATGTCCAGTTTTTCTAAATAGTCCCTAATCAGCTCTTTCACCACTCTTGGCTGCTCACCTCCTCCCCAAACTGTGCTTCCCGGTGCAGTAGTCTGGGAGATGATCTTGCCTGTGAAGACTGTGGTGAAAAGGCCATTGAGCACTTCATCCTTTTCTGCATCCTCTGTCACTAGGTTGCATCCCCCATTCAGTAAGGGACCCATGCTTCCCCTGATTCTCCTCTTGCTACTGACATACTTATAGAAACTCTTCTTGTTATCCTTTACATCACTTGCTCACTGCAACTCCTCTTGTGCTTTGGCTTTCCTGATTTCATCCCTATGTGCCTGAGCACTACTTTTATACTCCTCCTTAGTCATCTGTCCAAGCGTCCACTTCTTGTAAGCTTCCTTTTTCGGTTTGAGCTCACTGAAGAGTTCCCTGCTAAGTCAAGCTGGTTTTCTGCCACACTTACAGATTGTAAGGCTGGAAGGGACCTCGGAAGATCATCAGGTTCAGCCCCCTTCACCAAGCAGAAAGCACAACCGAGGTCAGGTGACCCCAGCAACGTGACAGTCTAGTCTCCTCTTGACAATTTCCAGGGTAGGTGATTGTAGCACCTCTGGAGGAAGCTTATTCCACAGTCTGGACACCCTTAATAGATGCTAGGGTTGGAAGGGACCTCAACAGATCATCGAGTCCGACCCCCTACCTAGGCAGGAAAGCATGCTGGGGTCAGATGACCCCAGTCAGATGCCTATCCAGCCTTCTCTTAAAGACCCCCAAGGGAGGGGAGAGCACCACCTCCCTTGGAAGCCTGTTCCAAGTTTTGGCCACTCTTACTGTGAAGAAGTTTTTCCTGATATCCAGCCTAAATCTGCTCTCTGTCAGTTTGTGACCATTGTTCCTTGTTACCCCAAGAGGAGTCCTGGTGAACAGAGCATCTCCAATTCCTTGCTGCACCCCCTTAATGAATTTGTAGGCAGTCACAAGATCCCCTCTCAGCCTTCTCTTGTGGAGGCTGAAGAGGTCCAAGTTCCTCAGTCTCTCCTCATAGGACTTGTCCTGTAAGCCCCTAACCAGATGAGTGGCCTCCTCTGGACCCTCTTGAGTCTATCAACATCCTTCTTGAAGTGTGCTGCCCAGAACCAGATGCAGTTCCCCAACTGCGGTCTGACCAATGCCACATAGAGGGGAAGTATCACCTCCTTGGATCTGTTTGTCTTGCATCTGCTGATGCACGATAAAGTGCGGTTAGCTTTGCTGATGATTTCGTCACACTGACGACTCATGTTCATCTTGGAGTCCACTATGACTCTGAGATCCCTTTCCACTTCGGTGCTGCTGAGAGGGTCATTCCCCAGCCAGTAGATGTGCTGGATATTTTTGCGCCCTAGGTGCAGCACTCTGCACTTGTCCTTGTTGTACTGCATCCTATTGTGTACTGCCCCCTTGTCTAACCTGTCCAGGTGCAATCCGGAGCACGCACTTCACCCCACAATTTAGTATTGTCCGCAAACTTGGACAGAGTACACTTCACACCCACATCCAAGTCACTGATGAAGACATGGAAGAGTACAGGTCCAAAGACAGAGCCCTGCAGGACCCCACTACCCACATCCTTCCAGGTCGATACCGACCCGTCTACTACCACTCTCTGAGTGCGACCCTCAAGCCAATTTGCCTCCCACCGGACTTTATAAACATCTGTGTCACAGCCTCTTAATTTGTTTATGAGAATAGAATGAGATATCGTATCGAAGGCCTTGCTAAAGTTCAAGAAAATGACATCCACCTCTACTCCTGTGTCTAAGCATTTTGTGACCCTGTCATAAAACAAAACCAGATTGGTCAGGCATGATTTACCTGCTACAGATCCATGCTGGTTGCCCTGCTGCATTATTTTTCCCCCTGGACTTGCACAAATATGATCTTTCATAACCTTTTCAAAGAACTTTTCAAGGATGGAGGTCTGACTGACTGGCCTATAATTACTCAGATCCTCTCCTTCCTCCCCTTCTTGAAAATAGGGACCACATTAGCCCTTTTCCAGTCCTCCAGGACCTGACCCGAGTGCCACAAGTGCTCAAACAGCCGTGCCAATGGTTCTGCTCTGACACTGGCCAGTTCCTTCGGTACCCTCGGATGCAGCTCATCCGGGCCTGCTGACTTGAACACATCCAGTCCATCCAGGTGACTTTGCACCAAGTCAGCATTGACAGTTGTTGGGCTGGTGTCCCTCTGATGCCCATCTATGAACCCACTCGGAGACTTATCTTGAGCCCTGCTCAGGAACACCGAGGCGAAGAGCTCAGCCTCGTCCCCCGTCTGTTACTGATTGCTGCTCCTTGTTCAGTAGGGGTCCTCTGCTGCCCTGCGCCTTCCTTTTACTCCCTACATACCTAAAAACAGACTTTTTGCTGTCTTTAATTTGTGTTGCCAGCCTCAGCTCTGTAGTTGCTTCGGCCTTTCTAACTGCCTCCCTGCAAGCATGGGCCAAGTAGGTACACTCCTCCTTGGTAGCTTCTCCCTGCATCCACTGCCTATATGCCTTTTTTTTTGCCCTTTGGCTCCCCTGGACTTCCCTGTTTAGCCTGAAAGGTTTTTGGCTCCTTTTGCCCTTTCCCCTCGTGCTGGGATAGTCTGCCTCTGCGCCCAAAGGATCACTTCCTTTAGGAACGACCACCCTTCCTGGACTCCCATCTCACCAATACTCCTATCCCGCAGTGCATCATTGACTAAACTCCTGAGCACACTGAAGTTAGCCTTCCTAAAGTCAAGCACTTCCACCCTTCTAGTTACCTTACTCACCCTATGCCATATGGTGAATTCGAGTGATTGCTGGTCACTGTCCCCAAGGTGACCAGGAATCTGCAGCTCCCCTACCAGGTCCTGCCTGTAACCAACACCAAGTCCAGTAAGGCATTCATTCCCCCTAGTGCGACCATATACCTCCCGTGTTAGCTCCTGCACGCAGGTTAAGCGTTGAGCCTGAATTGATCTTCCAGGAGAAGAGCAGAAGAATCACCTCCTTGGTTTTGCTGGAGATGCATCGATTGATGCATGCCAGAGCACACTTGCATTTGCTAGTTTTCCTGCACATCCAGGTGGTTTGCTCCTGTGCCCCCAGTAAGGTTTCTTTAAAATGCAACGTTTTCCTGGGGTATTTTTACACATGCATGGATCCTGCCCATCAGTTCCCCGAGCGGGCTGAAGTCTGCTTCTCTGAAATCCAGGGACCGTACACTACCGCTCTCCTTCCTGAACCTGATCCTCTCATAGTCGCTTGCCGTCTGTTTCTATGTCCCCCACCAATTCCTCCCCCCTGTGAGCAGCAGAAGACGGATGTGGCCCTCCACAGGCCTGTTTGTCATCGCTCGGGGTGGGCCTACACCCGCCGAGTGACCTTTTGGTCCCCCTCAGACAGGGAGGCCACAGCAGAGGATGACAACCGAGGCCCGGGACAGCTCGTTACCAAACCAGGGAGAGGCCCGAGGTCCAGCAGGGCGCCGAGGGGGAGCCGGGCGGCCCTCCCGCACCTGGGCTCGCGACGCCGCCCGTGCGGGGCCACCGGCCTCTCCCCGGCCGCGGAGGAAGCCGGAGCCGGGCGCGGGGCGCGGGGCCGGGCGAGCCGGCCCGCGGCAGTCCCCCAAACTCCTGAAGTGGCGCGCCCAGGCGCCCCGCGGGACGGGGCGGGCGGGCGCGCGCAGCATGTGCGGCTGTTCGGGGCCGGGAGCTCCCACTTCCTGCGCCCCAGGCGGCGGCGGGGACAGCCCCAGCTCGGCGCGGCGCGGCGCGGCCCGGGGCGGGGTTTGCGGCGCGGTCCCGGCCCGAGGGAGCGGCTCCCGCCTCCCGGCTCCCGCCAGCGCCGACCGCGGACCGTGAGTACGTGCCCGGCGGGCGCGCTGCTCCGGGGGCGCCCGCGCCTTTGTCCCCGCAGCGCCCGCGCCGGCGGCACCACGCGCGCCCCGCGCCCGCACCTGGCGGCTTTGTTGTCTGCCGCCGCCGCCTTTGTTGGCGCGCCCGCCCGCACCGCGCCCGCCGCCGGGGCGCGCGGCAGTCCCGCGGGGCGCAGGCGGCCGCGCCCGCCCGCCCGCGCGGGGCTGGGGCTGGGCAGGGGCCCCGACCCGGCCTCCCCCAGGCTGCCCGCCCTGCCTGCCCTCAGCTCAGCCCCCGCCCGGGCTCTGCCGTGATGTGCCCCCCCGCCATGGGTAGAAACCAGCTCCAGAGCTGTCACCACGTTTTCAAGCCCTAACTTGATGGCGGGGCAGCCCTATTTTATAGCTGCCGAGGCACTTTTGTGGGGTGAGGGTTGCTTCGCAAGCGTGTTGCCCAGCGAAGCAGGCAGTGAGTGGCGCGAGCGGGACTTGGCCCGTGTGGCGGTCTGCATTGGGGGTGGGATTCGCCGCCGGTTGCGCAGCATGGCACGAGTTAGCAGGGGCTTAACGGTCATTGTTCTTCACTGGTGCTGCTGTGGCACTTCTGGGCCCCATGACGACCCCGGAGTTAGCTCGTCCTTGCTTTGCCCGCGCCACAGTTTACATTCATTGCACAGTTGTGTAGTGTGTGTAGCAGGGACCTTACTGGCACTGTTATCAGTGTGTGCAACTGTAGCGCTTCTGGGCCTCATGCACCCGGAGTTGTGGGGTCCATGCAGCAGTCTGCACTTCTTGCGCGGTTCACCAGTGGGTTGTGTAGGATGTGTAGCAGGGGCCTTACTGTCACTGGTAGCACCTCTGAGCCCTATGAACCTAGTTAGTTGTCTGATCCTTACTTTGCCCGTGCAGCAGTCTACATATATTGCACAATTTACCTGTGGATTGCGTAATAAGTGTAATGTGTGCAGCAGGGGCTTTACTGTCATTGTTATGAATTGGTGTAGCACTTCCAGGCCCGGTGAACTAGTTAATTGTGTGATCATTGCTCTGCCCATGTGGCGGGTCTGACTTTGCCTGTGTGGTGGTCTACGTTCATTGTGCAATTCACCAGTGGGTTGCGTAATATATATAACGCGTAGCAGGCCTTACTGTCGTTGTTATTAAGCGGTGCTACTGTAGCACTTCTGGGCCCGATGAACCAGTTAATTGTGTGATCGTTACTTTGGCTGTGTGGCCAGTCTTACCTTGCCCATGCAGCAGTCTACATTTATTGCGTGATTCACCAGTGGATTGTGTAATATGTGTCATGGGTAGCCTGGGCTTTACTGTCATTGTTTTTAATTTCTGCTACCGGAGTGCCTTGGGGCCCCGGTAATGGGTGAGGACTCATTGTGTCGGGTGCTGCCCAAACACAGCAAGCCCCCAGCCCATGCCAGGCTCTGTGTATCCCATTTTCCACTGTCACCTCCACTGTTTTTTCTTTTCCTTCTACCTGGAAGCTTACCCTGACATTTTGGGAATGATCAAGTGGAGTTTTCCAAAGTGATTGCAGTTCAGGCAAATGGAGAGAGAGACCGTATCCAGCTGCACCTAGTCACCCTCCTGGCAGCTCTGGTTTGGGGTTTCTGACAACTCTGTGGCTCTCCCTGACATCAGGGGCTCTCTGACCTCCAGCTTGCTCCCCCACAGAGCAAGCTGCCCCATTCTTCTCCCCATGCCACAAATTCTGTGTAGTGTTCATGACATTTCAAAGTCCTCATGTTATGGGCAGGCAGACAGGCAGAGAAATGCCATCATGGGGAGTTTAAGACCCCGCTGTACTCAGCTAAGTTTCATCACAACCATTACCTAAGCTTGTGAAGCCTTACACCCAACTTGTTGGTGTTTCTGTTTGTCTAGCTATAATGCTATATCTGAAATGGGAGAACGCAGAGCCACTAGCATCTGTGGGACTCACCCTTTGCCTTTAACCAGTTCTGTGATGCCCACCAAAATGGGGCGATGGCAGCATTTAATACCATCCAGCAGAACAACACCCCTTTAACATTTTGACAGCCTGAATGAGAGAAAGAAAAGAGCTAAGGTTTATTGGAAAAAGTGGGGAATAGGTTTGCACAGAGCCTACTGAAGGAGGTGGGGTAGCTAGGGGGACCCTGGTACTGGCATGAATGAGGAAGTGGAAAAATTTCAGCAAGTCCCTGACCTAGACAGGAATGGATAGGGAGCACATATGAGCCCTGTGAGAAGATTGGAAGAGTGTAGGAGCCCTGGTATGGGAAGTGAGCTTGGCCTACTGGAGCTATGAAATGTGTGACTGCTTTTTTTGCACTGTGGTAATATTTTTAGGTTCCAGTCAGAGATCAGGGTCTTATACTAGTCATTGCACATGCACATGCATGCATGCATGCACGCACACACTCTGTCTACCTGCTAGATATTCAGCAACATAACAAAGAATATCCTTGTGGTTTTAAAGGGCAGACCACAGGAATTCTGGTCTTTTGAAATAAGTTATTTCATTTAATAACTTTCTTGTCCTGTGGACCGAGGATGCTCTTTTCTTCTTATAATGAAAATAGAAGATTGGACTGTCCTTTTCGAAGAAAGCCTGGCTTATATGATGGCAAAATGATGAGCTTGGATTGAAATGGCATGAGTAGGAGATGCACACATGGAATTGCACCCTAAGGACTCACCCTAAGCTTACTGAAATAAATGAATTTCAGTAGAGGTCTTAGGTATTTTGGCAGCTAACTCCTGTTTATATCAGATAAAAAAGTTTTCAACGTTTGTAGACTCAAGGCACCTCTTGGAAAATCTCAGCTCTTAGTTTTCACTCTGTTTTTGACTATAGAAAAATGATAACACAATTCTTCTGTTGCAAAGAACTCAGAAAGACCATAGCAGGTCAGAATGTTTTTGACACTATAGATTCCTATTTGAAATCTTAGGTTTGTCTTGTGTAGGTGTTTGCACTTCTAACAGTGCTGATGTTGCACAGCACCCTGCAACACTTTTAAAAAGGATCTGATGGCACCCCATGGTGCCACAGCATCTTGGTTGAGAAGCACTGACTTAGACACCTAAATCACATTTATGATCTGGATCTAAGGTCATGCAGGAAGGGTTAGTGACAATTTATTTTGTATTGTGTAGTGTAATGGGCCTCAGGGGTCTGGCACCTGTTGCCTCTGGGGTCCAATCTGCCTGCTGGCTCTGTCTGGCCCCACCTCACCACCAGTTTCTCCCCTGCCACACCTTTGATGTTACTGTTAGGTTTACTGAGGAGGCAGTCCCTGGGCCTGGGAGTAGCTTCTCTGGTTCCTTCCTCTGTCTTTGCTGCTAGGTCCAGCGTACGCCTGGGAGTCTGTGCTTCCCTTGGGTTCTTCCTTTCCAAGAGAGCAGCCCCTCAGGCCTCCAAGCACCTGTTGAGGCTTCAGCAATTCCAGCCTTGGCCCCCTTTTTCCCTTGGCTAAGCCCTCAGCCCTGGTCCACTGATACCTCAGCTCCTGGGCCCTTGGTTGCAGCCTGTCCTGGGGCTCCAGTTTCACTTTGCCAGCCTCAGCCTCCTCTGCTTTGGTCTAGCTCCTGTCCCTGACAGTGGGGAGTGCCTCCCCTGACCTTCGCCTCTGTGGCCACAATCCGGTCCTCCAGTTACATCCTCCTCCCCACCCCTTCCTAGTAACAGGGGCAGGGGGCCCTGGTAAAACTAGAAAGACAATAGCAGTTACTCAGAGTTAGGAAATTCACACATGGACTGTAGCTATTTAATTATTTACAAAGAGATGGTAAGAGGAAAGAAGAAATCACATCTAAGTTTGTTGGAGAAAGGAAGTTTATGAGGCCAAAGACAGCTCCAGCTTGAGCCAAGATTTTCCAGAGGCTGAGGTTTGCATCCGACCTCACAAACAATAAAGGCATTAATCTAGGGCAAAGGATCTGATGCAGATTGCAATGGTGAGCAAATTTGGTAACTTAAAAACCAGGATTTTTAAAGATGTTGCCAAAAGTATATGTATATATACAAAGTAGATTGAACTGAACCCTTTAGGCTGGCTTTATCTGCACCATTTTGAGGGCATTTGGTAATTCATGCTGGGGGTCTTATGGAATGGGAGATATGAGGTCAAGGTCTAATTAAGTGGCAGAAAAGGTAAGTTATAAGTTATCCCTTAAACACTAGCTGCAATAATGTTGCTGAATAGACCCTCATTTTCCAGGGAAGTCAATGGGAGTTGGGGTTGCTTATGATGCCAGAGGAGGCACTTGACTGAACTGAGGTGCAAGTCCTTTGGTGGGGTCTGTGTAGCTGGCTTTGTGGGATTTGGCAGGATCAGGCCTGGTGCTGGTCAAGCTGTTGCTGACCTTCTTTCACCAGTAATTTAAGGCACTTGGAACTGTATGCAAAAGTTTCTGGATGTTTTTAATCACTTACAAGTAACCTTCAAGGAAACAATGTATTAAAAAGCGTATTGTGACACCTGGTTAAGTCTGGGAAAAGGAACAAATGGTGTTTTTCCTCTTCTCCAACTGGATGTGATGCAAAGTTTATTGAAGACAGAGTTGACTGTATGAGAATCTTTTCTTGCTTCAGCAGGCACTAGATCAAGGTCCTTAGGGAGCCAGATATTTTTCCATTTGTCAGGCTCAGTTTTAAGTGTAGACACAATGAAGCAATTCAAGAAACAGCTCACATTGCTGGTTAATGATCTAATGGGTTGAAAATGCTTTCACTAAATGGCAGTCAATTTGGGTTTTGTGTGTTTAAGCGATAGCAACAAAAGAACAATTATTAATATTTCATGCCCTACATTTTTAACTACCAACTTCGTAGGACTTCCTGAAGCTTTTGGGTAAAGTCCTCTCTTGTGTTGACAAATATGCTTTCAGAGAAAGGTGGGATCCTGTCTAGACTTTGTTAAAAGAATTTTATACCCCTTTTACCACTATGTAATTACATACATGGAGTTTTGTTCAGCATTTATTATGTTTTGTTTACTCTCCAGTGCTGTATTGAAGTAGTAGTAGTAATAATACAGCCCAGAAGACAATTTGAAAGATCGGGTATAAAGAAGGGTACTCCTTTGGATTTCTCCTAGAGTATAGAGATATGTTCTTTACTCAATGAGTCATTTCATATGTGTTTGTGGTGGCATTTTCTTAGCAACTGTAACTCTGTTTTAGATCTAGACTCTCCATGGTTTTTGTTGAGAGGTAGATGAAGATACCCAATCCCCTACTGCTGAAGAGGTGTGGCTATGCTTTGGAATAGGTTAAACCAATTTCTCTTCCCTTCTAAAGTACAGTTAATATTATTTTTTAGAAGCATATATGCAAAATGAATGCCTTAAAAATGCCTATCTGTGTACTGATTGCAATAACTGAAAGTGTTCCCAGTAGTTTTGGAGAAGTCTATTAGACTGTAATACATGGTGGATTTTTCTTTTTTAAGAATGGGTATATACCAGAGTGCACTGATATATTGGTTGCATATTATATTTGCACTGATAAAAGGAAAATTAACATTATTGGCTATCGGCTTTTTCTGGCTGGTGTAGAATTGGTACATTTATGTCACCAATAAATGTAATACGCCTTCTGGCTGGAGCCCCTGGATGCTGTGTGCATGTGCACAGCAGCAGCATGCTTGTGGCCAGGAATGCAGCAGGGCAGTGTGGAGAGCAGCCCCTTGCATAAAGTCTGTGGGGGGGAAGGGGCATGGAGGGGGAAGGAGTGTTGGGGGGGCAGATTGAGGCCCCTACGGTGAGGGAGGGAGTGGGGCAGGGGCAGGGGCTGGGGATGCTGCCTAGCCAGGGCAGTGAATGGGCCCTGGGGCCAGGACAGGGAGTGGGATGGAGCTATGGGCAGCTCATCCAGGGAGAGCAGCGGGGATGGGGAGCGAGGTGGCTACCCGCTGCTGTGTGCACCCCTGGGGGGAGGTATGGGGGGAAATGCGTTCCCCAGATTTGTGTGCAGGGTGGATACAGGCTGCCCACTGTGGGCTTGGGGATCTCTGCTCTTGCTGCCTTTGCCCCAAGAGCTATGCGCTGGCTGTACAACCCCTTGTGCCTTCCGCTGCTGGGTGGGCAGGGGATGCGGTGTGGGGAAGGAGCAGAGGGAGCTTGTTTGTGGGGTTCCCCAGCTGATGTGGGCAGCATGTGGCTCCCAGGTCAAAGACAGCGGAACAGAGATTCCTGAGCTGGCAGTGGGCAGCCCACCTCCGCGCTCACCCTGCTCAGCTCCACTCCTAAAAATGTCCCCGCACTTGAAAATGGTGGCAACAGTGCTTGAACTAAAGCTTATTTGACACATTCTAGCTCAAGTGCCCCCACTGCCATTTTTAAATGCCAGGACTCTGATTGCTTGGATGAGCCACCTGTGGCTCTATCCCACACCTGGCCCTGGGGCCCCCATCCACTGCCCTGGCTGGGCAGTGTCCCCTGCCCCTGCCCTTCTCCCTCCCTCCCCATAGGGGCCTCAATCTGCAACCCCATGCCCCTTCACCCTCCCTTCCCCCGCATGCCCTGTCTCCTCCACACACTTACCTGCAGGGAGCTGCTCTCCATGCTGCCCAGATGTGGTCCTGTAAATCAGTTATCAGATCAGTATCAGCAAATATGCCTGGTTTATAATCAGTTATTGGTATTGGCCAAGAAAAACCTTATCGGTGTACCCCTAATATGTACTGCTAATGCTACCTTGCATGCAGGCTTTCACTGGATTCTTATGGAGCTTCTTGGTGTGGGTAGAAAAGATCTCCCTTAAATGTGACCTTTTGAAAAAATGGTAAATGTATCTGGTAATTATAGGGCACAGTTTTTGAAGCCATCTTATTCCTAAAAGGTGTCCTATTAGTCATTGGGATTATATATGCATGTAAGGGCTGCTAGGTGAGTAAGGGCTGATTGCTGTTAGTTAGCCTGGATGGAAAAACTGCAATTCAGTTGAAGAAGCAGTGTTTTTGGCTCTTATTTAATGTTTCTTTGCTTGTATACATACTTTGGGTAAAGGAATTGAAGGCTTCTGCAGGATAAGGGTCACACTAAGTTATTTAAATTTTATTTTGCTCCAGAGGTCCTGCTGAGCCACACTACTGAATTAAAGCACTGGGAGAGTGCATCTGTCAGAAACAGAGGGTCTGGCATGCAGGAGGGGTACCGTTGTGGAGCTACATGTTAGCAAGATTCAGGGGGTAGTCCTTTCACAGCTTGCCAGTTTTTTTGGCTACTGTTGAGGGGATGTTGAGTCACAGACATGACATCTGCCTGCACATTTTATGAGGGCCTTGTGTTAGTAAAGAGTAGCTCCTAATCTCAGACCACAAGGACTGCAATTGTAGCCAGCCTCCATAAGGCAGTGCAAGAGGAATGGAGGACTTCCATGGTCTTGTATGATTTTCAGTAGCTAAAAGTTCCTGCTGAAGACCATCTCTCAGCTTAAAAGCTAACTCCTCTGTCCTGTGATCCCTGTGAGCCAAACTGCTGACCCAGGGCATAGTTTCATAGTTTCTAGGGTCGGAAGGGACCTGAGTAGATCATCTAGTCCGACCCCCTGCCATGGCAGGAAAGATTACTGGGGTCAGACGACCCCGGCAAGGTGTTCATCTGACCTCCTCTTAAAGATCCCCAGGGCAGGAGCCAGCACCACTTCTCTTGGAAGCTGGTTCCAGATCCTAGCCGCCCTGACTGTGAAGTAGCGCCTCCTGATATCTAGCCTAAATCTTCCCTCTGCCAGCTTGTGACCGTTATTCCTGGTCACTCCTGGCAGTGCTCGGGGGAACAGTGACTCCTCCAATGCCTGCTGATCCCCCCTGACTAGTTTGTAACAGGCCACAAGATCCCCCCTCAGCCTTCTCTTTCGGAGGCTGAACAGGTTCAGGTCCTGTAGCCTTTCCTCATAGGGCCTGCCCTACTGTCCCCTGATCATACGAGTGGCCTCCTCTGGACCCTCTCCATGTTATCCACATCCCTCTTGCAGCCTGGTCTCTGTAGCGACACCACTCCCCGCTCCCAGCCTGGGCACTGTTTTCAGAATGGGAGCAGGGAGGAAGGAGCAGGGGGAGCTCGTTTTGGGGTTCTCCAGCTGGCAATAGAGGGAGGGGTGGTTGGATTGGAGCCCCCCCTCACTTTGGGCCAGGGGGCTCCAATCCACTTGTCCCACCATTCAGTGCCACCTGAAAAAACCCCAGACTAAATTCAGACTGCTTCCTCCCTGCTCCCCCCCCCCCCCGCTTACCCCCCTCTCTTTCTAAAAACAGCAACAAACTGGGAGCTTGCAGACAAGTTACAGAATGTGCTTTATTTTGGAGCATGTTCATCTGAACCCTTATACAATGAGGGTTCAGATTTTCAGGGGATAAGGCCCTTTTAAGGTGGTCTGCAGCTGTGCGCTTCTGTTTGGTTGTGGCTGTAGACTGCTTTCTGGGGCCAGATCAGGTGAAAATTGTCACTTCTCTGCACCCACAATGACGATTCTGGGCTCCCTACCTGCTGCTACTCAGGTATTTACTGCTACTTACCTGTATTTTCAAGGAAGGATCTTTCCTTTTTCTTCATTTTGCCTTTCAAAAAGTAGTTGTGTATCTTAGTCAGGGCCATGTTGTATGCAAGAAAATATGGGTCTGACTCAAAAGCACCTTGCCGCTCAGCTGATGGCAGAGATGGGGAAGAATACACTGTGCTGGAGAAGAGTCAGTTCAAGATTATTAGGCAATATTATAGCAAGAGGGAGCCATGAGTAGATTTTTGGCTTTGCATTGCACTTCAGTCCCTGGTCCACTCTGTGGCGCAGAGCGACTATATGCTGCCCTTCCCTGAAGGCTCTTGATAGTTGCTCAGTCTTGCCCAGTGATTCGAAACTGGAGTGTTGCAGCACTTTGGGGTACGCAGAAAACCTTCAAGGGTGCCACAGGTACCATACAAGGTTAGCACTGTTAGGTGTGCAAACAGGATTGACACGGTGAAGCCAGAGGCTTCAAATAAGAATCCATATCATTAAAGCATTCTGACCTGTTGTATCTTTCTAAGTACTTTGCAACAGAAGAGTCACTCTATTATTTTTCTGTATGCAAAAAAACCAAACAAACAACAAAACAGTGCAAAGTAAGAGCTGCCATTTTCCAAGCGGTGCCTTGAGTCTAAAAAGGTTGAGAATCACTGGTCTGGCTCTATATGACTTTGCAGTTTGGCTTGGGGCATTTTCAGCTGGTTGTTGACTATGGTGCAGGCAACGTTGTTGTGATGTTGGGGCAGAAAAAAAAAGCAGAATGATATTTCAAACCCTATTTAAGGAACCACTAATTAAAAGGGGGAGAACCAACCCTTGCGGTTATTGGGAAGGAAAGATAAAGGAAAGATGATGTGAGAAAAGGCCTCATTCTTAAAACCTACAGTGTGCTGGCTGTCAGGACAGGGTTAGGGGATTACTGGATGACTACATTAAGAGACAAGAAAGAGGAATGTACTATTGGATGTGTCTAATCTTGTTGGTCTGAGCGTAACACTGCCTCAAACAGCTCACTGAGGGACTGACTAAAAAGTATATCTGAGGACCCTAGAATTGGGAAGATTGCTTTAGAAAGGGGTTCATCTTGTTTGCAATTGTTAATAATTTTGTATGACTGTTTTCTTGTGGTAGTTGCACTGTTTTTACTTGTTGTTTTTTTGGTAATAGCTCTCAAGTAATGACAAAAATAGGAGGTCTTGTTTAAAAACGGGGTGGGCCCCCATTGTTCAAGCCCTTGGAAGGGCTTGTGAGCAGGATGAACATTTACCTTCAGAAGATGGCATTTTGCTGGGAACAAGGAGGATTTGGCCTGCAGGAAGTTACCAAGAATAATAATAATAATAAGAAGAAGAAAAGCTCCTGTAGAGCCTAAGTCTTGTACATGGGTACGTCTTTAGTGACACTAGTCTCAGGATGCACTGGGAGCATAAAAGTAATGTCTTGATCTCTATGGTGCTAGTGAGCCCACAAGCTGGAACCTTTTCTCATGAAGTTATTCTCCCTCACCTCCTAAACTTGCAAAATATCTAATATCACAGCATAGAATATGGACTGCAGATTCTCCCTCCATCATCATTTGTGTGTGCTAATAATTTGCAGTTGATGACTTGCAGAGGGAGTACAGTTCTGTGTATGAAGATCCTTTTAAATATCATTGGCCAAGGATGAGGGGCACAGTGACTTTTCCAAAGGCACACCACAAGCTTGTAGCAGAGCCAGAAATAGCAGACATCTCCTGGCTCGTGGAGACCCCAGCACTTAACCACAAAGCCCTCTGCAATGAGGCACTTTATATCAGTATAATCTGTGCTGAAAAATAGCATAATGTTAGTACTTGGTTCCACCTCAAAAATACCTCTATGCACTGGTGACTCATTGCCTCTTCGTCTTTCACTTTCCTTTGCCCCAAACACATTGTTAAAACCCCCAAGACCTGTTGTGAGGATAAGATTGAGGACTGAGGTTTGGTCTGGACTCAAAAATGTTACTGGCCCAGCTGTATCCATTAGGCTTGTGCGGTTTTTTTTCCTCCCATGCTCTTAACTAATGTGGTATGCCTGCAAGAACCCACACTGTAGCTGCAGAAATACCAACAATTACCAGTGCATCCTCCCACCTCATTCCAGGGAGAGAGGGATTTTCAGAAACGTGAGTAGAAAGGGAGAAGTAGGACAATGCTGTGCAAGCTAAAATTTGATTCTGAAAGTGTCTTTCTGCCCAAGGGTCCATGGTTAAAATCTAAGTTGTAAAGTGAATGAGTTGGGGTCAGATTCCAAAATAGTTGTCATAGACATTAAGGCTGAAATGAATGAATGAAATAAAAGTAATTGACTTAAAATTAAAAAAAATGTAAAGTCAACCTACATAGTTAAGCACAAAATCTAGAAAAGGTCCATCTGCTATTTCTCCATGTTGTAACTCAACTTTTTCAGCTACAGCAAACAGTAGACTGCTTGGTTTTTGGGGTGGCTAGTATTTTTTACGGACAGGTATTGCTAGGCAATTTGTATCTTTTGCTGCAGAGATGTGAGGGATTGTTAGCAATAAAATACAGCAGGTACAGGGGAACCACTGTTTTCTGTAGGAAACAGCACCAAAAACAAGTAGCTCTTTTGGCTGCAGCTAGTCATGAGAAGATGCAGCACAGACTTTGGAGCTGTGAGTAATCTGCATTTTCATCCCCAATGCTTTCCCTGCGCACGGCTGAGTGGAGCAACCTGATACTGGTGCTGCACAGGTACGAGTGGCAAACACTGCTCCCTGGAAAGTGCTGCTCCTTGAGGAGGGATTAGGTATCTTCTAGGTGGTCTGTGTACCTTAGAGATCTCCTTTGTGGTGTAGTACCATGTAGTTATCATATGCTTGCATAAAAACTGACTGTACCTGCACACCCTTCATGATACACCTCTTTCCCAAGATCAAGTCTGGAGACAACTGCTATATTCAACACCAAAGAGCAGTTTTAAAGCAGTATGAATGTGTAGGTTCTCTCTTCTATCAAGGATTTGTAATTCAGATGTCATGCTCTATTTCCCTATCATGGTAGGTTGCTATTGTAGCTTTGTCCTGTTCGCCAACCAGTAATACCACTGAGGCACTCAGTTTACAACATTAAGTCAGCCCAGAACACCAGTGTAGCTCATGATCTTTTGGGTCCTGGATTCATTCATTCAAACAATATCTGGAAGAGATGGAATATTAGCCTCTGCTTATGCAACGTGCTTTTGAAAAAAAGATCTTCTGAAAGGCTCGAAAGCTGTGGCTATTTCTCCTGTTTTCTCAGTGTTAGAATAAATCCTGATATGGTTCTAGGAATAAAGCAACCTGAAGAAGAGGAGGCTAGACTTATGATTAAAACACTTGCTTTAATGCAGTATCATAATCCATTCTCTCAAGAGGATTGAAATAAGATGGCATGGCTACTTTCGATTCTGGCATTTCTCAACTTGAGTGCTTAGTTTTGCAGTTTTAAATATTTTTGAGGTAGTTTGTGTGCAATAATAAGAATTTGCCCTAACTGATTCCTTTACAGCACAAAGGGCATCTTTATACATACTCTCAGGTGAGGGAAGGGGAGCTACTCTAATTAAGAGCAGCCACAGCATCTCGTGTAGTCAGTGTCCTGTGCTTCAAAATGGTGGTGAGAACACTTTAAAGCTTGTTCGATGAACTTCAGTTCAACTGACTCCATGGCCATGTTGAACTGCAGGGATGCTGAATGCACATGATGCCAAGGCTGCCCAAGTGTGCCAGTGTGACAGGGGGCCATCACGAGGCTAGTCAAACATCAGCCTGCCCACCTGTCTAGGGCCGTCTGCCTTGCTTCACCTGCGATGTCTTGCTGCTACATTAATTGTTGTTAAGTATGGGAGGCTGCCCACTGTACCTTGATGCCTAGGGCATTATACACAGCTCTGACCTTCCCTATACTGTGTCCCATGCCTTGCAGATGGTATTCATATTGTTGCAGTGCTTCACAATGTTACCCATGCTCCAGAGTCTCACACAAGACTCTCATTTGCCACTGGAGCTCACAGTTGCTGTGCCCTCGCACTGGGCTCCAAACTCAGGCCCCTCACTGGGGCTCACTCCCTGAACTACTGGTAGGGCTGGCCTGGCTTATATGCAGACCTTCAGGTCACCCTTGTGGCCCTACTCTACATGTCCCCAGTGTAGCCTTCAGGCTATCCCCTGTGACCCTACTCTACACCAACACTGTGCACTTTCAGGCTGCCCTTGCAGCCCTATTGTATGCAGTTCATTCTCTCACTGTGCCCCTTTACTGCGGCTAACTCCTCAACCCCTCACTGGGGCCTCAGGGTCTTATACCCCATGGGCTCAGATGTCCAAACATGTGCCTGGCCCCACTGCCTGGCCCTACCACCCACTAAGTTGTGGGGGCTGGGGCTATAAGGAGCCCCTTACTCACCTTTCACTGGGGAGGCAACTGACATGGCATTTCCTGGGGACCACCCCACCATGGGTGGACCCACCACACCATCCTGCCTTAGCAGGTTGTAGTTTTAGGTCATGCCTGTGGACCAGGAGTCTCCTGCCATCCCCATAGCTCCTGCCCTTACCTCCAAGGATGTTCTGAGCAGCCGCTTAGGCAGATGGTGTCCTTCCAACTTCCCTGAGGGCCTAAGTCAAAATGGAGGCTACTCAGCCCCCTCCTCCAATCACATGACCCCCCTGCAGTCATGTGACTGCCTCATTAAGGCTGGCCCACACCTGTGGGCTGCCCTACTGCCTGCTGTAAGGCCTTAAAGTGGCAGGCACCAAAGGTGCCACAACCACTTAGCACACTCCAGCAGACTTGATTAACTGAGTGTGCTCCAATGTGTTCTAATTAAAATGTGTTGGAGCAGTTGTCAGGCACATGTATCGGTGCCCAAAGCTCTTTCTTGTTCATAGGCAGCTGGGAAGCCTAGTATTCTCTTGTTTTACTATTGTTGCCAAAAGTGCCTGACTTAGTTTCTTCAGGGAAGGATCTTTGGGTAGATGCGATATCTTTTATTAGATCAACTGAGTAGTTGGAAAAAAGTTCTTTGCAAGGTTTTGGGTGCAATCACCCTTCTTCAGGCAAAGGAAGCCTCTGCTGTTCTGAGGCTCCAAGGAATGAAAGAAGCTAAAAGTGTGACAGGATGTCAGTGAAACTGTAAATAGGTAGAAATTAGGAAAACAAAAGGTAGAGCAGGGAAGTGGGGTGGGGAAGTGGGGGTGGCGGGAAACCAAAGGTGAGTAAGGGAGACTCTGTACTGAGACATTAACTGTTGGCTTGAAACTAATCTGTGAATAAAAGGGTTTTTTTAAAAAAACATTAAAGTAATGAGTTCCTCAAAAGCAAAGTTTTACTTTGTTTTAAATGTAATTTAAACTAAGGTGTTTTGTTTCACAGTGCTGAAGGACACTGTGGAGAGTAACCACTAAGATACATTTTGGAAGCATGTTTTTTTCTTGACTACTAGGATGAGCCCTTGAAGTTAGTGTTAGAAGTCATCACTGACAAAGGGGCTTTCCCTTGTTTTCAAAACTGATCTAGGTATTTGAACATGCAGCTGGTATGCACAGCAGTGCTGGACTGAGCACAAGCCAGCATGTACATGAAACAGAAACCTTTTGGAAATAAGGCCTTAACTGGCACTCTCGCCAAACGTCTCAACAGAAAGAATTGCATTGGAGTGAAGATTCAAACTGTCTCTTAGTTGTAGAGGTACCATATGTACCTGAATAAAAGATGAGGCTTTTCCCCCCAACAACATAGAGGAAAAGGCCCTTGTCTTACATTCACACACAAGGAAACCTCATTTAATACATTGTCTATCATTAAACTGTTGTCATAAGCAGCATGTGCTGAGGAATGGAAACCAGCTATGAAGTTGATTACATGCAGCCAACACTGAGCATGACTATAAAACACATCACCCTTATTGAGCAAACATGCTGATGGGGAACCTACCACTTTTTTTTTTTTTTTTTTTAATTTAGTGTCTCAGGCCAGATCAGCCAAATTGGTTCTGAATTTTATCAACTGAGCAGATAGGGCGGGTGTAGGTGTATGTGGGGTGGGGGGGGTGTATGGTGAGGTGAGGTGGTAGGGGGCATAGGGTAGGTTGGGGTACGTATATGTTGGTGGAGGTTATGGGGGTGTGAGGTTTGTGGGGTGTGAGGGTGGATGGGGGCTGTGGGGATCCCTCACACACTCCCCCATGTGGTGCACAGCTCCTGCTGCCGCAGCAGCAGCAGGTGGTGGGACTTGGTGCTGGTGCTCCATGCAGGCACTGGTGCTTTGCGGGGCATGGCTCTGACCAGCACTATGCTTGCAGGGAGGGGAAAGGTGGGGTGGAGGAGTGCAGCCTGCCTGACCCCCTCTATCGCAGGGGCTCAGGGTGGCATGCCTCCACCTCCAGCACTCACACCAGGGAAGCCCCATACTGGACTCCACAGGGAAGCAGGGGATGATGGGCTTCCTCCATTCCCAGTGGAGTCCATGGACCTGCGCAGCAGGGAGTGGGGAAGGCAGGTGCGTTCTGCTGCTTGGCTTCCTCTGCCGCAAAGGCGGGAGCTGCAAGCACGCAGCGTGGAGTGGAGCAGCAGGGCAGGTTGCACTCCTTGTCCCACATGCAGCTCTGGTCAGAGCTGTGCCCTACCAGGCAGCAGTGCCTGCACCAGGCATGAGCATCCTGAGCCCTCCCTGTGGCTGCTGCCAGCAGAGAGGGTTGCGCGCCATGTGGAGGAGTGGGGGGGGTCCCCACACCCGCACCCTGCCCAACTGAGCTCTGCACTCCCATGGCCCCCCTGAGCACAGGCTCCATGCTGTGCTCCGTGCTTCTGCCCAGCTGCAACTCCATTGCCCCCCCTGCCCCAGCACCAGCCCTGCTGCTTCCCTCCCTGCTGCCCCCAGCAAGCTGGACGTCCAGGAAGCCAAACAGGTTCCCATGGAGTGGCTGCAGGAGCAGCCCTGCCTGGAAGCTGTTGCTGGCCGGCCCCTTCTGCCCAAGAGGGTGGGAGCGGCGCAGTAGGGTATATTGGGTGGTGGACACACAGGCACCTCACTCCCACCCTTGTGGTTAGAAGGGCTGGGCAGGGGACAATCTGTTGGAGGGCTTGCGGGCTGGACGAAAGTGCCTGGTGGGGCAGATCTGGCCCACAGGCTATATTTTGCCTGCCCCTGGTTTATGGAAAACCTGTGCTAAGATGTGCAGCAATTTAAAAAAAAAAAGGTAACATGCATCCAATTTCAAAGTCATTGTCTTCAAATTTGCTCCTCACTTCCATGTGCTCAGGGACAGCAGGGTCTGACAGTAAGGAGAGAGGAAAGGGGCAGCCAGGGGAAAAAGCTGGGGAGAAGCAGAGAGGAAAGGGCCTACCTCACCCCCTAGATTTATCTTCCCTTCTGTAGCAGTGAGGGAGGGACGAATTCAAGGCAAACTTCCAGTAATGAGATTCTATACTTGGAAAATTATAACAAACTTCTACATTTTCTATATATAACATCTCATTATTGGGGGTCATCTTATAATCAGGGTTGTCTTCTCTTCCAGTAAATAGGGCATTCCTTTCAGGTCAGAGTGGATGTCTGTTGGCAGGAAATGGGTGGACATGTTAGCCCTGGATGTATTCTGTGAACAAACAACCCAATTTAAGGCTGTCAGTCCAGCATTTATCGTCAAAGGATAATTTCCTGATCAAGTTTCAACAAGCTTAGTTTGAATTTTGTTTAGCGTGTCTCTGACTTTTATATCTTTGCCCTGCTGGCTAACGCTTAAATAAAGAGCATTTTTTGGTAAGACATAATGGCAGTGTAATGCCTTTTTTCCCCACTCTATATAGTGATCCAAGAATCCCTCCTTGATCTTTCAAGGAACGCTGCCAAGGCAGATGGGCCTCATGCGAGACATCTGAGCTCCGCTTTGGCTTGCAAGTGTACATCACATTGTCCCTCTCCCCTTTGCCGTGACCCTCCAAACTTTTTTCTGCTGCAGCTTACAATGATCTTGCTCTGTAAAATCAAGCCCAGGCTTCCAGAGCAAAGCCTGGAGTTAAGTTCACAAATCCACATTAATATCACCATTAGCATGACACCCCTGCGTTTCTCTTCAGATTTTACTGACAAACAGGTTAATGACATTCAGAAAGCTCTGTCCAGGAACAAATCTAAGCTCTTGGAGAGAGACCAAGCACCCTGGCTGCTGGCTGTGGGTTCATCTATCAAAATAATTTGCTTTTTAACTGCTTACTGCTCCCTTCTTAGGAAAAAACAGAATCAAAAAGGCTGAGAGAAGGAAAAATCTCTCCTTTTCAAGGCAGAACATGATTTAATCTCGTCCACCCAGGCTGTTGACCTGATTCTCGTTTCTCCCCTTCCCCCACTTTGTCAGTACTAAGTAGATGCAATTTTAATGCTTGCTCTTTTTTAAGTGCCATTTGTGCTATCTAGGTGGTAAAGTGGCTTTAGTGTGATTGAGAATCAGGCCACAGGCCTCTATTAAAGTAAACAACCACTCTGTATGTTAATCCCCGAGGAGAACAAAGAGATTGCTAAATAAAACAGCAATTTATTGAAATCAGCTCGGTCAGAATAGGCTGGATGTTCCTGTTTATCCTAGTCTGTCAGATTGCCAAGTGAGAGTCAATGTTACTATAATAAACAGAGTCCTCCGCCCTCTTCCTTTTTGAATTTGGACAAATGAACCAGGTTTAGGACACTGGGGGCAGGAAGACAGCGAGCTGCTCAAGTGGCCACGCACATAAAGATGTTTCTCTCGTTATGGCAGAGGACATCATTAATTGGGTAGAAAGACACTGAAACTGAGCACTTGACCTGCCTGCACGTTCCCACCTCTCCCAGCTGAACAAAACGAATCTGCCAGCCCATTGTTCACCATGTTTTAATTATATAATGAGTTCCTCAGCTTTTGGGGCGTATTTCATGCGATGGGATGCCCTACACTGGTGCTGCTTTGTGCCATGCAGGGGCAGGGCTGGGGGCAGAGTGATGGGCTAGGGAGCCTTCAGACATCCTCTGCATTGAAGAAAGTGCCTCCATTTCTGCTTCATAGAGCAGCAACAAGGCTGGTCAGGATATACCATCAGTTTTGTTTTTCCGCTTGGCCAAAGATATTGATAAAGTGTATAAGTTGGAATGGCTGCAGCTATACCTGGTAGCTCCAGGGATGAAATCCTGAGCAAAATTCTGGTTGGCTTTAATCTTCCTGAACTGAAGGGGTTAAAGAATAAAGCTTTAACCCACTTAACTCTGCATCACTCTTTTGTCTAAATTGCTGCACTGACAGCTAAAGTCCTCTGACCATGTTATGTTCTTTAATAATGACAAAAGGGGACTGAGGGAGGGTATCTGGAGATCAGTTGTTATAGTAAATGCTCCACCCTTGGATTTCCAGTTGGGAGCAAATACTTCTGAAGAAAAGTTGCTCTAAAAATAGACCACGGTCACAGAACACAACACACAAGTTTTTCCATGGGCCAATTTCTAGCCTTGGCTTCACGCACAGTAATTAGGCTGCTTGCTTTAGGAGCTGTGTCCACACATTTTCAGGGCAAAATCAGATCCAGTGCATTAATCTTAAAGAAATAAGTTATACAATTTATTTTAAAAAGAAGATAAAAAAAATCTTCACTGCTAAAGAAAAAAAAGCCTGAAAATTGTGCTCGTTGAAATAAGAGGCAGTGTGCAGATTTAAAGAAAATGGGTGCGTATATTTTGTGAACGATAACAGCAAGAACAAAATCTAACCCCATGAATATGCGAAAGTTCAGAGTTTTAGTTAAGATAAGGTTTTCTGGGTAAATGTGATATCTTTTATTAGAGCAACTAAATAGCTGGAAAAAGTGCTGCTGCAGTACAAGAAGAAAATCCCCGTGAATTGTACACCACTAGTTATGACATACCATCCTTCCTTGGACTTTATATGGAAAATCCTCAAACAATCACAACCTGTACTAGAAGAAGACCCAATACTTAAACAGATCTTCCCAGAACCACCCACCCTAGCCTTTAAAAGAGCAGCAAACCTCGCCGACCCATCAGCAGAAGCCAAGTTCCTATGGCCCAAAGCACACTGTATGGACCCAGTTCATCTCGGGACAAGACCTGTAAAACCTGCCAGTGTAACTCTACTGCCCGCACAATAACTACACCCCACAACAGAACCGTCACTATTCCTGGATCTTGCACCTTCACCTCCAGGAATGCAACATCTCTCCTTCAGTGCACTAAATGCCTTGATGGAAAATATGTAGGAGAAACCAAACAACAGCTATGTACCAGAATGTACACACACTGGAAAGCTATCGAAGACAAAAATACCCAATTACCTCTGGGTGCACACTTCTCACAAGACAACTGCTCTCCCATCTCTCAGTTCTAATGCTCAAAGGGAATTTACAAAACACCTTTCATAGACGAGTCTACAAACTTCGCTTTATAAATCTACTGGATACAAAAAATCATGGACTAAATATAGATATTGGATTTATGGCACCTTATAACCTGCCTGGTATCCAATAACCCCAGGTAACCTGTCTGCATTTTACCAGCTACAGTCTATCACCAGTTCAATATTTTCCCCCTTTCCCCCCGCCACTCACCTGTCTCACACCTATTGTCTCCCACGACCGCTGATCCTCTATGCCATGATTTGCATTTTCACAGACCTGCATTTTGCATATTGGCTTCTTCTCCATCCAGAAGAACCCTAAACACCAGCAGACTCTCCCTGTTCCTGAAGAAGGGTGTTTGTGCCTGAAAGCTTGCAAAGAACAATTTCTCCAGCTTTTTAGTTGGTCTAATAAAATAGGGTTACCATATGTCCAGTTTTTCCCAGATATGTCCTCTTTTTAGATCCTCCAACCTCAGTCTGGGAAGTTTTTTAAAATATGATCAAATGTCTGGGATTTGGTCAGCTCAGCTTCAAAGATTTTCCTGGCACTTCCAGGCTTGTCCTAGCAAGGAGCTGCTTGGGGCTGGGGGAGAGTGATTCAAGGTAAGCCGCGCATACACGTAGACAGCATGTAGCTAGGCAGGGGTGGGAGCACCCCAGCAGCTGGTTATAGGTAAGTCTGTGGGAGGTGCGGGTTGGAGGGCCAGGGCTTGGGGACTGTGTGTGTGTGTGTGTGTGTGTGTGTGTGTGTGTGTGTGTGTGTGGTAGGGATGTGTGGCGGGGATGGGGTGTTTGAAGGGGCGGGTGACTGCTGGTGCTGGGGGAAGGTGGCTGTGTTCAGGGGTTGCAGCAGGGCAGGGAGACGCCTGCCCCTGCAGTGGGGGAAGAGGGCAGGAGGTGCTTTGGGGGCAGCAGGGAGCAGTGTGGCCCAGCCGGCAGGACCTGGGCTGGTGCCTGTGCTCACAGGGACAGGGCAGCTGGGTTACACTGCAGGGCTGGGGAGCAGGGGGCTGCAGGTTGGGAATGAGGGGCACCAGCAAGGCTGGGGGGCTGTTGCTTGGGAGTGTGGGGGATTGGTGGGGGGGGACTGTGGCTTGGGCGTGAGGGGTATTGGGAAAGCAGAGGGGGCTGTGGCTTGGGCATGAAGGGCAATGGTGGGGGTGGGGGACTGTAGGTCAGATGGGTGGAGCACTGCCAGCACCAGGGGTCTGCAGGCTGGGTGTGAGGGGCACTAGCATGGCTCAGGAGGCCAGGGTACTGCAGGTTGGGGGTGAGGGGCACTGGTATGGCTGGGATCTGTGGGTCTGGAGTGAGGGGCAGCAGCTGGGCTGGGGCGGGCCTGTGGCTTGGGAGCAAGGGGCAAAAAAATGGGCAGGGGCAGGGCACCAGCATATCACTGCCCTCCCACAATCATATGCCCCCCTTCCCCCTGCGTGACAGGTGTCCACTTTTTGGAACTGGAAATCTGGTAACTCTAAATAAAAGATATCATATTTATGTGAAGAACCCTTGTCTGCCTATGTCAGGTGTGGCCAGGGAGCCATATCCAATCCTCCACCGAAGCTGGAGAACTGGGGGGGATGGGTAGGGGAGAGCAGTGCTGAGCAACCTGGCATGATGGTGACCACTGCCCACCGCACCCCTGCACCACCAAGCCGGACTGGCTTTCCCCGAGGGGAACGCACCCTGGGGTAAGCAGCATGGCTGCAGTGCCCACCCTTGGCAGCCCAGTGTCCCCCAGAGCTGCAAGTACCATGTCAATGAGCCATGGTTTGGCCACCCTGGGCCTATGTCCTTAGTAGTTTAGTGTAAATGAAAATGTACAATGGCCCTACTAAATGCAGAAATTACGTCTGACAAAAAGTGCTATTAAGAAATACTTTAAAATGCATATTTCTAGTCTGATAAATGTAATCAGAAGGTCAATGGTACGTGTGCAATTGGAAATACTATCAGTTTATAAATCAAAGACAAACAAGTAACATTAGTTGGAATTAAAAAGTGCCATTGCTTTTATATACCCATATGTTTTGCTTGGAGTCCTGCCAGGATTATGAACAGAACAGTAGGAAGTCCCTGGGCAAATAACAAATGTACCGTCACTAGTTGTCATCAAGTCATAATAGTGTACAGTCTTGCCACCTTTACTCTTTTGAGTAATCCTTACTTATGCAAGTAGTCTTCAGTGCCATTATTCTCATGAGTAGCAAAATATTTATATGAATAAACCCAGGGTACTGGGTTTGGTCTATTGTTTGAGGCCAATTCTGTATTCCTTGTTCATCCAATAATTTCCACTGAGCTTGATTCTTTACTGTGCCATAGCAGAGTTAATGGGGATGTTCCCTGTTCCTATCTTTCACCACCTGGTCTCTGGGAATTGTCCTACATTAGGGATAATGCAGTGTCGCCCCAGATAATGCAGATCTCCCAGCCTCATAGGTGGAGCATGCTTTAATGCTGCTTTGAAAGGGGGTAGTGATGCAATCCTCTTTGCAACAAGGACTTAGTAGGATCAGAACAAAGCCAAGGCCCCTCTTCCCTGCCAGCTTCAACAAGGTTCGAGTCTTGATAGAAGGTCGTTCTTTCTCTCAGGAAACCGCAGGGACTAGTTTAATCAGAATGACCCTGCTTTAATGAATTTAGCTCATCTTTAACTTTCACGAGCCAGATAATATCATGATTATTGAAATGTAAAAGCAGTGATATTCTCAGGCATTGCCTGAAGATCTGGCTTAGTATTCTTAGGGGAAAGTGGGCGCTTAAGCAAGTACTAAATGACTGAGCAGCAATTGAGTAAGCTTGTTGCTACTGTGCAGTAGCTTCAGCATCACGGTTCATGCCCACCAACGCTATGTCGCCATAACAAGTTATGCTGATGTAGCTTATGACTACAGTGATGTAGCGTCTTGTGTAGATGAGCCCTGTGAGTTGTAACTTTGATGCAGGAACGCTACACTTGGGTGCAGCAGGACCTGAGGGTTGTCTGTGCAGCATCTCTGCTGGAGCCCGAAAATACAGTAGGCACAATTTTCTTTTGTCTAGAAATGAACTACTTCCAAAGTCAGTTTGGAGCAGGAGCTTAGACTGAGAGGGGGTTTAATTGCAAGAATTTTTTAGACGTTCATATAAAAAAGCAAGCTAACCCTCTGATGATTTTTCAGTTCAGTGACGTTCTTTAAAACTGGCTAAGCCGCTGCAAATGAAGTGGCAAGGTGGGAAGCCTGTGTGGGTCAGACTGCAGTACCGTATGGTTTATTATGAGCCCCTCACTACTGTGATGAAAACGTTAACTATCGGGGGGTGCCTGTGAGCATTCGTTTAAACATGTGTAAGGACTAATACCCCGTCAGATTTTCCCATTGAGAAGATTATGATAAAATACTTGAATGGGAAAAATAGTTTCTAATGAAGAAATCTATCAACTTGGAAAGCTTGAAACTCTTAGAGATGACTCATTCTGTTCCAAGGTGTGCAAAATAAAGTATACAAGATCTCAGCTAAATACTAGGAAGGAGAAAAGACCCTCCAATGAAAAAACTACTCAAGACAAAAATCTTCTATTTCTGTCCATGACATCTGCTCCAACTGAACTCACGAGTAATAATAATCTGTTGCTAGGAACAGTCTTTAGTTTATGTGTAGAGGCCTCTCTGCAGGGCAAGTCTTTCAGAATTGCTGGGCTGGTCATAAATAATCAGTGGCACTTCAGAGAAGAGAAGGAAGAACAAGTACTCTGAGGCTCCATGTAAAAATAGTTGCAATTCCATTACTATAAAGTGTTCGGCTAAAGTGACTTATCCGCTCCCACAATGATTTTTTACAGTGCTAAGCACCTTAAAACCACTTACATCTATGAATGATATGTGAACAGCAATATCGCCAACACCTTTCCAATGCAGTCTTTTGGGTATATGCTTTAATCTAATTAGGCCTTGTCTACATGGGAAGTTTCTTGACAAAACGGCACCTGCGTAGTTGTAACGCTATACCTACACTGGTGTAACTCCTCATATCAATATTGAATCTGGAATAAATGATACAAAGAGTCTGAAATAGATACAGAGGAGTCACCAGTAGAGAATTTAAAGCCTTAAAATGAGAACTTGGATCACTGCAGTATGTGAATTTTTCCCTATTAATTGCTTCAGATACACTCCTGATGTCTGCTAATTTTAAAATCAAAGCATGCATCCTGGGCTATTATACTGGCAAAATTCCTTTTGAAACAGATCACAAGTTTTTTTTAGGAGTTCAGTCTTTTACTTCCCTTTTGCCAATGAATTTAGAAATCCCAGATTTGGAAACCTGCACATAAGCTTAGAGGAATATTGCTACATTAGAGTGTTGATTATATGGAATAATTAGTGTCACTATAATTCTAGATAATCAAATGTTGGGATAATCAGACACCACAGAATGAAGTGCTGAAAATTGTGGTTATTGTATTACACAAAAATATGAAGAAACAACCAGATATAAATGTCTGGCACTGTGTACTGTTTTAAAACTTCAAAGCGCTTGTAAATAAACAATGCACAGTTGTCTCACCGATGAGCAAAACTCAACTGTGGGCTCATGGCTTTGTCAATACAAAACATTCCAGTTAATGGACTAATGAATAATTAACTCTCTACTGTAGTGGGTATAGAAATGGCAGTTCTAACAATAAACCTAAATTACTCCAATCCAAAAATGTCGACCGCCAGTTGAAAGCTGTCAGGTGACTCAAAACAGGAGTGTTTCCTTCCTTAAAAACCCTAGTGTTAATTTTGTGGCCTTGTACACATGGATGCTAGAGCTAATACAGTTGAACTTTGTGTGCTGGATGGCCAGGCCAGATAGACACATGTGGGGAGGGCAGAACTCTGTAGTGACTTTTGGCACTACAATCTGGCTAAAAGTGGACATGGTAGGGGCACAAATCTACAAAGATAAATGCAATAGTGGCTCAGTGGGCTATAGCCACTATTATGCATCCATACCTAGCAGCTAGGGCATGGCTGAAATGGTCTTTGGTCTGTAATTCAGTTTTGGCCTTGAGTACATCCATGAGCTCCACAGTATGAGTGCACTTTTATGTAAGCAAGATTTTTCAGGATTGGGTATTTTAGATTGGGTACATTTCTGCTGCAGACATAGGTCCATTGTAAAGCTACTCAAGCTAGCTCGAAACATCCTAGCTCAGGTATTGGTGCCAGAGCTGCAAGAATGCAAAGCTCTGCACAGGCAAATTTACTCTGCTTTTCCATCAGTGTGCACAGTGTTTACCCACATACAGTACCTAATTACTGTAAACATGCACGTTATTAAACTGATAAGTTATCTTGTAATTACTGTGTGGTAATTACTCAGACTGTTGAAAATAACAGCAATTCCATTAGAAATCCTGTGTATTCTGCAGCTGGAAGATTCTTCCTTTCATAAAATTAAATCACATCATCACTATACCTGGTGCAACTAGGACTGCTAAATTTAGCTACTTCAGCGACTCCAAATCTAATTCAAAAGCTCTTCCATCTTTACTAATGAAGCCTCTCTATGTGTATTGGATTCTTTCTTTCTTCTGATTCAGGAATTTATTCATAAAGACAATTATTAAAGAAAGCACTTGCTGAAGGCCCAATGGAGAAATGGGTCTTAATCAATTTTACTTCAATGATAAAATGTGATTTTTTAAAATTTGAATGCAGGTGACAACACTACTACAAAGTCATGGTATAGCTATATATAACTGTCAGGTGATTACATAATAAAAGGATCAACTTAAATGAAAAGTAAAAAAGAGGTACATTTTAATAAGAAAGTGAAAAAATGCTAAGTAACATTAATGGCTGCTTGATACATAGCAGACTAATTACAGGCTAGAGGCGATACCTTTATTCGTACTGGGTAGTACATTACTATGAATGAAACCCTGGTGAAGTCAAAGGAATGACTGGAAGAATGGTGCTACTCAGTGGGCACGTCTACACAAGACGCTTTATTGTGCTTTAGACTAATGCACAGTAAAGCATCGCTGTCTACACATGTGTGGGACTTACTGTGCAGTAAATTAGGCTAATGGATGGTTTGCTAGTACCACGGAATATGGGTACTAAATTAACAATACATTAGCTACAGTACAGTAGTGCATGTGTATTTGCTGACCAGAAACACTTTGCTCCCCATCAACGTAGGCAGCAGGGGGCGGGGAGCTGTCTGTGGCTCTGGTGTGGAGCTTGGGATTGCAGCCTGGTTCAGCAGTGCTGGCTCGGGGCGATGTCCTGTGGCCAAGCAGCAGCAAGGTCCTGAGCTCTCCCCTTACTTTGCTTGCTGAGGGGACAGGGGAGCTCTCAGTCCTGGGTCCCAGCACTGCCCCAGTTGACTCCCACTCATGCCTGGGGGAGAGGAGGATGCTGAGCAGTGCTGGACCCTGGGGAGCTACGGAGGGAGGGGGGTAAGCAGTAGGCCTGTGCGAAGCTTCGAGTGCTGATTCTATTCAGAGGAGTTTCGGCTCAATTTGGCAGCCATATCTCCGAATCTGAATTGGAAGACCAGTAAAAAGGTCTGAACCAATTCGAAGCCTCTGAATTGATTCAGAAAAATTTGGAGGAAGATTCAGAGGGGGGCAGTCCACACAGCTGGGAGCTGTCCTCCCCCTGGGGCAACTCCTCTCCGCTCCCTGAATCCCAGGCCAGTAATCGCTCTGTTCCCCCGGCCAGTCCCGGGCTGGCACCAGTGGTAACGTAGAGCTCTGTCTGGCTGCTGCACAGGGAGAGCAGTATCCGAGTGCTTCTCAAACAGTAATGAATCTATATTCACTTCATCTTTAGGAGATGAGGGAATATTGCTCCTATTTCACTGACAGGAAAGAGCAGTACAGACAGATCAAGATCAAATGTATTTACAAATTTTGGGTGCCCAGTTGCAGGACATGGTTATATGAACAATTCACCATGGTGTCAAAGGGGGCATAGCTTTAACATGTATCCACTGCCTCCTGACTACTGTCTTGCTGCGTGCTCTTATTCTATGGTAAGTAGAAGCTAGGCTGATAGCAATTACCATTGATTAGCTGATACACAATAAAGCCAGACCCCTTTTTACCCTGTCATTAGTTGTTCATATATGTCTATGCCCTGAAACAGCTTGGATGTGATTTTCCAGCATACTTACCCTTAAAGAGCACTCTCTATGTTCAAAACAGAGCTCCCAATGAGTTCAGCTACAGCTGTAAGTGCTCAGCACTTCAGCAAATCATCTGGAATTGCATGTGCAGTTCTAGTCACGTCTGTTGAAGAGCAATGGGTCCAAACTAAAACAAATGCAGAGAAGGACTACTAGGATTATGAGTGTAACAGGGAGTCTACCAGACATGAAGAGACTAATAGAGCTTGGTTTGCATAGTTTAACAACACAAAGGCTTAGAGAAGATACAACTACCTTCTTTAAATACATTTAAAAATCATAGAAAAGTAGGGCTGGAAGGGACCTCCAGAGGTCATCTAGTCTAACCTCCTGCCCAAGGCAGGATCATCCCTATGCAAACCATCCCAAGAAAATCCTTGTCTAATCTATTACTAAAACTACAAAACTGTGTCATACAACTACAAAGCATAGCACCCTAACCTGCCACAAGTAAAGCATGGGGACAACCATGGCCAATGTCCTGCTCCTGCATGGACTGTTAAAATACACTTGCGATATTCAAAGGGGGCCATGAATCCTGCTCCAGAGGATGGTAAAAACCTCCACACCCTGGACCAATCTGACCATGGGGTAAAAGTCCTTCCTGATCCCAAATGTGACAGTCAGACACCCAGCCAGGAGCATCTGGTTTTTAGTACAAGAAGAAGAAATGGCACACCACACTCAAAATCACCAGCATTGGCTGCAGCCAATACCCAATGCTTCTAAAGAAGGCGAAAACCCCCCCAGACGGGTTGAAACAGGAGCAATGCCCAGAAGCATGGGAAATACCCATAACATAGCTACACCTAGATCATTCCTGACCATTACTTATCTAACCTCTTCTTGAACACTTCCAGTTATGGAAAGTCCACAACTTCCCTAGGCCAGCTGTTCCAGTGCCTCACTGGGTAACTGTCATGGAGGGAAAAATACTTTGTAAGCTGAAGTACAGTGTTGGCATAAGAACAAGTGTGTATAAACTACAAATCAATACATTCAGGCTGGAAGAAGGCTTCTAGCTATCAGGAAAATGAGGTTCTGGAACTGCCTCCATATAGGAATAGTGAGAGCAAAAAACCTGGCTAGTTTTAAGATTGAAGCTCTACCAAATAACAATGTTGTGCTGTGATCGCTTGCAATAATAGCATGCAGGATTCAGTGACCCTGGATTTCTCTTCCAGTCATCTCTGCCTGTATGAGACTAATGGAGCCAAGTCAAGCACTGAGAAAAAGAGGACTACACAGTTAATGATCACGTACAAAAAGTTCAGTTTAAGTGACTGGATTAACAGCACAGAGAAGTTCTGGGTATATCTGCATCATGGCCTGGCAGGGACATCCCTGTATATACCTCACCCACCAATTCCCACGCTTGCTTGCAGTGAAGCCACTCTAGGGTTGACCCCAGCAGCTGCTCTGAAGCACGCACAGACCAATGTCTCAAGGACTGGTGGGACATCCCCTGTGCAGCGTCACCAGGGTATTTCTGTGTTGGGAGCCTGTGAGTAGGTGGGCAAGTTGTGCCTGCTGGGACCTGCAGGAGATGCAGTCCAGATACACCATCTGTGTCCCAGGGAGGAATACAATCCCTGTTTCCTAGGATGACTTCCAACTGCCTTAAACTTGAGAGCATGCTGTGCTGAAATCTCCTGCTCTGTTCATTGCACACTTTCTACTCCTGCTACAAAGGAAATGGGGTCTAAAGAAGAGAGCCTCTTTCACTACACAATTCTGATTTATCCCATAGCAGTGCCTGCACCTTCATGGATTTTGCACTCTAAACTTGAGCAAGTTTCTGCTGAGCGTGTACAAACAGATTTTTCACAAGGTAGCCAAACTGGGTCAATTTTTCACGGGTATGGTAAAAGAAACATCCCTGATCCAAAGGGTATTTGCTGACAAAACGTTATGTCCTTGTTTCAAAGCATGGATGTACTTGAGCTTTTCAAGATAAGGTCACCAGAATTTTCTTCAGACTGAATAACAAATTATTTTTCCCTACTCTCATTCTCAAAAATATATGAATCCCTTTGCCTGGATTTTTCCAGATAAAAAAGAGAAACTCCACTCATCTGGAAACAGAAACCCAGCATGAAAGTTAGCAGCTATAAGCAATTGTACACAGGGTCTTAGAATGGAAAATACAGCATAATTGCAAACATAGACAGTTAGCAATCTTACTTATCATTATGATTGTATGCCTAAAACCCTGATCATTGTACTAAAAATCTATTCATTCAGTTTTATCAAAGGTTCAAAACAAAAGGCTAATATTTAAGACACTGAAAAAAATAGCCTGCCTTTCCTTGAATTTGATCTCAAACAAATATTCAGTTAAAAAAGAAAGTCTGCCAGCACATTTCAGTTTTCTTGGAAGGCCAACTGCAAACATGGAAAAAATAAACTGGTTTGAAATCCTCAAACAGTGAAAATAAATGTTTAGTTCAATATCAATATGTTCCATTGTCCCTGGCTCTTTTTTTTTTTTTTGTTGAGATCTGAAGACCTGCTTTGATGATTCATGTGACAATTGAAGTCAACTGGAACTGAGCTTTTGAATGTGCAAGGCTGGATTTACCTCCAAAATTCTAGAATGGTTGTTTTCCAAATTTATTTAAATAACAAAACAATTCAGTTGTTCATCGTAAAGATGAAGCAGGGGGCAACAGGCAGAACACTGGGGAGTGGATGGGTAGCCTGTATTCTACTCCAGCTCTCCTCTGTCATCTAGATCAAGTCCTTTTACCTCTCCAACATACCTCCTGACTCTTACCTCTCTGGGATGAAAGCTCATTAGGCTCAAGACTGTCTCCAACTATTCAACTATATGCTCATTGACATGGGACCCTGATCTTAGCTGCTGTCTCTAGGTACTACTACAGAACACGATCAGTTAATGTATAATAGTGTTACATAGAATCCATGCTGCACTTGGATTCATTACTACATACCCTAAATTAAAACTAACTGCAGCACTTACCTCTAGGGCTAGACTGTCCCCTCTGTATTCATACTGTGTGTGTCTACACAGGCAATTAATAAGCCTTAAGGTCACTACATATTAAAATAAGGTGCAGTAACAGCATCCAGGAACACATCTGCATGTGTGCCTGCACTGGGAGCAAATTTGCTCCCAACAGGAGCAGTCGAGTCCAGGGCAGCTCCTGCTGCCTAAACAAGGACTGAGTCAAAATGCAGGTCCCCAAGGGGACCCAATTAACCTTACATGGGCACTTGTATATCTCGCTTTTCTAAACTTTTGAGCTTACGGCCATACTCATGTTCTTTAAATATATATATTTTGTGTGTAAATCCTTTGTTTTGTGATGAAAGTGTACTGGTATTTGTATTACAAAGTCTATTTAAGGTCAGGCCTGTTTAGCTTTGTTTTTAACTTTTTGATAAAAAAATTATTAGTCTGTATTTAAGAAAGGCCAGTTTTCCCCTTACTGACAAATTTTAACAATACAGTTACTGTGGTTACTTATGTAATACTGTATTTTCTAAAACGATACTGCATATCATTCTCTCAGACTGCATTAGATGAAGGAGGTGTCCAGAAAAGAATTGGAAAATAAAACTCCTTTGTGCAAAAGAGTCTTTGGGGGAGATAAAGGGTAGCTAAGATACAGATGGAAACAGCAAGAATGATTGTTCGGTTGTGTCAATGATCACCTTTTTGTTACACTTTAATATCTAATCTTTGTAGGCTCAGCTTCTATTGTTTCCAGGCTGTTATAGCAATTACTGAGCAGGAAAAGAAGTCTGTAATGTTACAAAGATTTAAAGAAAACCTTTTGGGGTAGCTGGTAACATTTACAGAAGGTACCATGAGCCTTTGTCAACCTGACATATTCAAAAAAGAAAGCTACAGTGTCTGACTCTTTCTAATTGCAAGGCTTTCCTTTTCACAACAAGGCACATTTGAATTCATGATTTGAGTTTTGGACTTCATCCAGCCGTTAGAAACAGCACGAACGGAGCCAAAGGCCAATAACTTTATGATTCAAAAAGAAGGCGTAGTCACTTCATCTAGGCTAAGGAAACACCTTAGCTGAATAAAATCACATCTCCTGTCAGACAAAGCAGTTTGATTTCCAGTTTTTAACAGAAACATCAGGGTTCTGATTTTCTAACTTTTTTTTCCATTTCAGCTTGGCAGTTGAAGTACTGTGGGAATGATACCATCTTCCTCATTTTGAACATGGCATCTAATAAGCCCCCGCCAGCTGCTGAGGACCAGTCTTCCACTGAGATAGACGATCGTCACATTTCACTGCAAGGTAAGAAGCCACGCAAGTTTCACAAAATATCTGATGTCGGTTCTGGCAGATGCACGTGGTTGTGTAGATGGCAAATGAAAATCTGAAACCCATTGAAGCACAACGCTTAAAAATAGTATCGATTAGAGTCTGTTCAGCCAACGTATTTTTCTGCTGCACACAGACTTCTGTAACTGCCTCACAAGAGGCTGTTCAGCCGTAACACAGTACTCTCAGAGCATTTCTCCCTCCCACCATATTTACAGAGTCTTTGCCTTTTTTGGTACAGCTTTGCTCACTGTTTCTTACGCTTTCCTTTGTGGAATACATGTTGTTGTAAACTATGGTTACGGGAACTACTAGTCTGAAAAAGAGTTATGCAATTCCAATAGTTTCCCATGTTTCTCAGTTTGTCTACTGTGCACTTGCTGTCATTAGAATGCATGAAGTTAGTTGTCTTTGCTTTAGCTCGTAGCTTTATTGTATTTCAAAAAAAAATCTCATTACTTGTCTCCAGCCATCTGTGGAAATGGCTCTGAGGGACTGAATGAGTAGAAAAATCTTTGTGTTTTCCATATAAGCTCTTTTAAAGGATAGATTTTTCTACCTGCACTTGCATTAAATAGCATTTTACTGAACAAGTAATCTCACTGGTTTCAGTGTGGTTAATTGAACAATAAAGAGCTAGGCAATGTGAGTTTAGGGGGTGGAAATGAGCTCTAGAAAGAATCTTTCTGGAAGTGCCTGAACCATAGGTTGGATTATGCTTTTTTTTTTTCTGGGATCACTTTTTTATCTTTTCCTTCTGTGTCTAGCCAGTCCTACAGTCTTTCTACTTTCAAAAAACTGATGTTGGCTTCACCAGCAACCATTCACAAGGGCTGCAGGGGCAGGTCCACTACAAAGCTGATTCTTTAGTATGCTCAGAGCTGAGCTGTTGTAGGGTAGGCGGATGGCATCATGCCCCTGAAAAGCTATTTCCCTTTAGCTCCTTTACAGTGGAGTTGCAGTCTGGCTTACTTCTGGGGAAATATATTGTAAGCAGATAAAAAGGTGCAAGAGGGAAATTCTGCAGTGTTTTCTGATCCATAGCTGCACAAATATTGTTACTCAACCTAAAGTTTTGATGTATTGGCATTGACTGTGATCTAAGGCCAAAATTATTTCTGTATGGGATCTTTCCCTTTGTCCGCATAGCTTCGTTAAGTCATTCTCTTCATTCACATGGGGAAGCAGCATACTTCCAGAAGTCAGAGGTTACTGTGAAGGTTGCTTGAGGTGAACTCCTGTTTTGCCATTAGATACACATTTGCATTTCCTATTACATTCAATGCACGTGGACATCTAAGATGATAATTTTCCCTTGAATACAGGCTCACATGAGTTTTTAGTCATGATATAGAATCAGAAGAGTGAGCTTAGTTTTAAGGCAGGAGATACAATGTTGCAAAGGTAGTTACAAAGAATATATTTGTGTTTTGCTTTGAAATATGTATTTTTTCAATAAAGTCAAATTGTTTGTATGTATTTACCATAGTTTTGAAGGAGTGTAGTAATCAGTCTCCAGTAGGCTTGAGACTGCCCCATTTATTAATTTTTAAAGGGTTCTGTTAAAATAATTTTATAAGTGGCATAAAAGCAATTAATTTAGTGGTTAAAAAATGAGGTATACATTCATCAACACACACAGAACTGAGACCCCATTTGAACCTTTGGGGCAGGCTATACAACTGGAAATGTAACCATCTAGAAATGCTAAAGACCTACTTAAAACAGACAGAAATGAGCAGGCTTATGTTAGCAGATCTTTGGTAAAACAGGGCAAATGGGTATAGTAGGATAAGTCAAAGATAACAGATTTTTGAAAAATTTTGGAAAAAATTTCAAAATTTTGAAAAATTTCACTCATAGTAGTAACCATTTCCGACTGGCTAGAGATTGTGGGTGCTTTAGTTTTGAGGGCTAACTTGAGATACCTTAGAGATTCCTCATTTGGAAAGTAAGAGCTAAATCTATTTTCATTTTGCATTTGATTTTTCACTCCAAAATGGATTTAGCCCACATAACTGCAGCTTTTGGCCCTGTGACAAAATAGGATTGTTTTATGCATGTACCTGCTTAAAGAAGGAAGGCAGGCAGCTTACCAGTTTGCCCAGTAGCCTAGTGGTTAGGGCAGTTGCCTAGGGGGCAGGAGAGTTTAGGACCCTGTACCTCTGTACTGACTGTATCTTCTGCTTCCTAGCACAGTACTCTAACCACCAATCTGTAAGCATTGCTCAGTCTACTTCCCAGCTCTCTAGAAGCTGGTATTCATAGTTAATACAAATATCAGCTATATTCATAGTGAATGCAAATATCATATAAGGATATTTAATAGTCGCTGAATACAATGAATGAACAGCACTGGGGAAGGAGTAGAGATTAGAGCCTAAAGCCTCCTCCCTTTCATGGCAGCATCCAGGTCACTGAGCCATATGCGCTCTCACTTATTTGCTTTCTCTTGGCTCCGTATATTTTACTTCCCAGCTGCCCATGGATCAGCTTCAAGAGGAGGGCTGGAGAAGGCTCAGAGTAATGCCTATGGCCTGGAGGTTTCAGCACTTTGCGAAGCAGGAGATGCATGTTCACACCCCCTCTCTGACTGTGGAGGTTCAGAGTCCCTCCAGCTGGTGGGACTCAGAATCTGGATATCCTGCTGTCTGGTCAAGTGCTTGAAGTACTAGACTATTTGGCTGAAAGGTGGGAGGGTCTTCCTTTTCCAGCACCTAATACCTGGCAGGTGAGATTCTCCACTCATTCGGTCAAGGGTCATCTCTTTGTTCTTTGTTTGTACAGCGGTGTGCCAGGAGAGTGGGCACAGCTGTGGTATCAAAAAGTAGTAGTAATCGGCTGCTGTAAACCAGAGTAACTCTTCGGAGTGATAGATGCCGTGTGTTCTGATGACAACCAGTGATGCACCACGTGCAGTTACAGAAAGATCATAAAATTCTGCAAGTGGCATTGTTGTCACTGTGGCAGAACGCCACATCTGTCTCTCCCTAAAAACTCTGCTATGTGACAATTTGGTTAACATGGTCACTGCAACGGGAAGCTGTCCCATGGGCTCTTTAGGTAACCCTGAATTGTAACTTGAGCTGGATACATTCCTGGGGGAGGGTGGGAAACCTGCTCCCTCTGCCTACGTGACTGGCATCACATACCTGGGTGGGGGCTTATACTCGCTATTGTTCTAAGCAATGCCAACCTGACTGGGAGGGGGCTAGAGACCCTGCCAGTCTACCCGGCAACCAGTGATGCATTTCAAATTGGTTGGCTGGCAGCCAACAGGTGCTGGCCTCCATTGGACCAGGTAAATGAGGTCATAAGGTCTATATAATTTACGGACTGCCTAGGAGGAGAGGCAGTAGCCATGATGAAAACTTAGAGAGAAGCTGGACCATCTGAAACTTGCTCTCTCTGGAAACTCATGATCAATGATCTGCCTGCCTCCAGAGGGACTCTCCACCTGCCTCTGGATGATACTCATGAGTAGGCTACCTGAGATCTAACAAAATATATAGCTTGCAGTAACTCAGATGCATGATCAAAGGCTACCCAGCCATGCCAGTTTGCTCTGTGGGATTTCTCTAATATTGCTCACCCCTGTACCCTATTCCAAATCTGCTCCTTGTAACCAGTAAAGTTTTCCTTTGTACCTAGTGTGGGAGACTTATTGGGAGTGGGTCTAGATTATGCCTTGGAGTCCCCTTGATTTGGCCGACTATGGGAGACCACTATTTGTGCTTCAGACTGAGGGAAGCACCCCAAATTTTTGGAATGGATCGAGTATGCTCAAGGACTACTAGGCCTGTGTTTTCCAGGGGGCACAGTACCAGGATCAGCCCAGACCCTGGGTGATGGCATTGTTACTCCCAGTCTAGTGGCTGTGCTCCACAAAGGGAGTCAGCCAGATGTGAGGTTCACCCAGGCAGACACTCAGAGCCTGGAAGGTGGTCGGGCGCAGTGAGGTGGGTGGCTCAGTGCAGAAGCACCCCCTACTGGCCTGCCACAGTCACACTCCACCGCAACGAGATATTAATTTAACAAGGGGTTTAATAATAGCCAGTGGCATTTACTGTAGTATCCTGCATTTGGTGTTTTACCTACTAGATTTTTTTTAGAAAAGGAAACTTATTCAAGGCTCAACACATTTTGCTGTGTTCTCTCACAGTAAAAAGATCTGGATAGAAACATAACTTAATTCATAATGATTTACTTTATGTTGTTCAATACATTAAAAAATGTGAAAGTGTTGAGTCAGATTCTAGTACAACATAATAGGTGAAGACAGTGGGGAGAGGGCATTGGTGACTTCACATTGCATGTTACCAACACTAAGTATTAAAAAATTAATGAATGGATCACACCCCTTCCCCAAGCCCTGAGATTAACCCCCCCGCAATCCCCCCCCAAATTAGGCTCTGTTTGTTGAGAGGAACATATGCTCAAGGTTTTTTCTACAACCACTAGGTGTTAGGATTATTTTTAACAAAAGCTTGCTATGGAATCACATGACTCCAGGAGCTAAGGCCTAAAGGGAAGCACTAAATGTTGTGAGACTCCCAGTTATACTTGTTACACAATATTGGCAGTGCCGGTACACAGCCTTCGCCCTTCTAGTATTCTGTGTTGCTCCCAGGCACGATGCAGAGTGATTTGAAGGTGTTGCAGAGCTGGCTGTTCTGTGCAGTAGTTCGGCCCGTCTCCTAAAGGGGTTGCAGTGGGGTCAAGAACTGGACCCGTTACATTGCTGAGGTGAAAGTTCATAATACTCTTGTTCCTATGACAACTGTTTAATCAGGGTAGTGGCTGCTCCTGAGTGGGCAGGCTCCCTACATATGGGACATCATACCTAATGCATGAGGCCTTAGTTACAGGGGTATTGCCCAAATCAGTCATGCTCAGACAATGGGGCTTGGCCTTTTGTGCAGTACGAACTATTTTACTTTATTTCCACTCTTGAAAAATGAGACGCTACAGGTGGCTTCCTGGGATTTTTTGTTCAATTTCCATATTAACCCTCAGCACCTTTGCAAGGACTAGGTGGACATTTCCTTGTAGTGCTTCTGGCTGCAAGATCCCACTGAGGAGCCTGTTCCTCTGTTCTCTGGGGCCCTCCTCTTTGTGCAAAGCCACAGAACGAGGAGGTAACATCTGATTGTCCCAGTTGGCAGGGAGGCAAGAAGGATGTGCTTTCCCTCTACTACTGTGCCTCTTGAATCCTTGTTCCCTTGGAGAGGCTCAGAGGTTAGCTCCCATTTGGGTCAATCCTTTGCCATCTGGGTAGGCGTGGATTGTATCAAGGATCGGGCTCCCCGGGGTAGCCACCTGGTGGCCGCACAACTCTTGCTCTGCTGTGACTCTTTGGGTACCCTCCCTTTTCTTTTGTCTGCCATGCCTTGTTATAATTAGTTGATGTGTAATAAGGGAGACTTCCCCTAGGTCCCAGATGGAGTCCTTGTATGTAATGCCTGATGTGTAATAAGGGAGAGTTGGGCTCTTCTCCCGGCTGCCCGCAGGGAAGCCCCTTGCCTGGTCTCAAACCCTGACTTCATGTGCCTCCTAAGCCCTGACCCTTCTGGTCAGGTCGCTCTCTTCCACACACAGGGGTTTCCTATTGGGGCCTGATGACTAGCTTCCAGGGCAGCTTACAACTTCTGCTGCCTTAGCTGCCCTGGTGTCCTATTGCAGGGCTAGTAGGCCAGCAAAGGCACTCTTAGTTTATGAGTCTCTGGCTACCTATTCCCCTGCAGCCAGCCCGTAACATACAGTCTCCCCACTCCTCACCTGGCGATGTCCCTGCTACTTTCTCTGCCTTCAAGTAACAGAAGACTCTGGCTCCTTGTTACATAGATACAGAAGCCAATCTCTCCTCCTCACCGTGATACAGCTGGGGAAAAGGCCATCCATGTCTTGGCCTGGTGCTCCATTGATCACTGGTACAGACCAATATCATTTCTGTGGCATGGGAAGGGGTGCCTGGATAAAATGACCCCTGATAGCAGCAGCTTGGGAGTTGTGTGTCTAAGCAGATCTTGCAAGATGCAGAAGCTAATGTGAACTGAGGGGGAGGGTTTATACAGAAGGGTGTATAGGTAGTAAGAGAAATGGTGAAGGGTGGCAGTATGTGGGGGTAGCTTCCTTTGCACCTGGGCTGCTGTGGTATATGGAACTGAATAGAGGCTCTCGTAGTCACACAATGATAGAGAAGTAGAGCTGGAATGGACCCCCAGAGGTCATCTAATCCAGCCCCCTGCCTGAGGCAGGGTCATCCCTGTCCAACTATCCCATACAAATCCATTGTCTAATCTCTTAACAAAACTACAGAGTCAACTCTGACACAGTGCCAGGTATCACACCTGAACCTGCCAGAGGTAAAACAAGGGGACAATGGCAGTCAGTGTCTTGCTGCTGCAAAGGTGGTTAATATATGCCCAGGAGGTGCCAGGTAGAGGGCCATGGTTCCCACTAAAGGAAGGCAGAAACTCCTGCAGTCCATACCAATATGACTGGGTTCAGGAAGGAATTTTACCCCACAAATACGGTGATGGGTCTGACCCTGCACAGAGTGGCAAGACCCTCTCGCCAGGAACCTCTAGGTCTAAGTTGCAAGGGGGGCCATTGGTCCACTGAAGTCAAAATACACGACTGCAGCCAACACCCAGTGCCTCTGAGCTGGCTTGGTGATTGGCACTGGCGGATTCCCTCCCACGGCCAGTGATTGGCCACTAGGGCCCCCCTTCCCCTGCTTGGTGATTGGCTGCTGGGGACTGCCCCCCCTGTCGGAGATTTGGTGCTCCCCGCAGTCTCCAGACTGGGGAGGCACCAGTCACCCAATGCCTCTGAGGAAGGCTTAAGAAAAAACCTGGGGCTGCAGGGGAATTCCTTTGCAGCCCCATGTGGTATCAGCATAGTCTAGAAGTATACAAAATCCCTCTCCTGAGCTTGGGGTGTAAGTCTGTTTCCCTAAGGACATGCCCACTCCTTCTCCAGCACTTCTTTTCCACTGTACTTTCCTGGCACCGTGGTCTGGATCACGGGGTTGGAAGGTGTGAGCTCTTGCTGAACAAGCCCATGCAGGAGGTCGAATTTACTTTCTGTGCACTGAGCCAATGCGAACATCCTCAACACTCAACAAAGCAGTTACTCTTGTTAACCCAGGTAAGGGCCACACTCCCCTGTGACTCGGTGCTCACATCTTCGACCATGAAATAGAGCACTGAGTTTTCAATCACGGATTGCTTTAGCTTTTTCCTAGAACACAGAAAAGGGTTAAATATATTCAGGTGGAGTAGACAAGTTGAAATCCATTTGTGTATTTGTAAAGATGACTGCAGATTTGCATAAATAAGACCAGTACTGCATGTTTGATTAGATTGCAAAATGGGATGTATCATAACATCAGTGTGACCCAAAATTTCCATCAAACAGGGAAAGGGTAAACAAGTGCAAGTGTTTTGCTTTCTCAGGCTTTAGAGTTTGTCATGAATTCACCCCAGAGCAAAGTTGCTTTTGGGGTTCACCATGTGGCCTGCATGGATATTCTCCTAAGTTAGATGTAGTCCTGTAGTGTTTAGTCTATCTGTAGCTAGAGCAAAGCCAGGTTCCATTTTGTCATTTTTGTATTTGTAGGTATTATAGTATTTTTATACGTTTTGATATTTTGATATAAATGTAATTTCGGTCATGTCATGTTGTGTCGTATCCACATATAAATTTATAGCGTGAGTAGAAACAGCTGAGAAAAACAAGCTGCTAGGAGATCTTGTAGGAAACCACAACAGCACCGGGCCTTGATCCCAGCAGAGGGGTCAGAGACATGGTCTGCTTTTTCAACCTGTTGAAGCTGGCTAGGGACTGTCTCCTTGGATTTAAGGTGCAGGATAGTAGCAAGTTATTGTTCTGATATTTTGCTTGGTCTGTTTGTTTGTATCTCTGTGTCTCAACATAATTGATTTTGTATGTGTATCCTTGTTATTTATAATAAATGCTTTTTGTAATCTGTTTACAAACCACTTGATGTGCGTGATGCTTGTGTCCAGGGTATCTGACCCTACAGGCTGGCTCATTCCATGGAAAGGGGGATCCATCTCATGAATGTACAATGATGTGATTTTTCTAGCTGGCAAATGCTCCTCTGCTAAGGGCTGGCAAGATCTGACCAAGATGGATAGGGCTGAGGAACCACAGGCCAAGAAGTTGGCCTCTGCTGTTCCCGAGCTGGTTCTTAGTGGTCAAGCAGCAGATAGCAAAGAGGACTTCTGCTTTGGGGTAGAAGAGCACCCCAGGTGTGGAAACACCCCAGGACTGTGTCTCAAGGGCACACCCAGGCTACATCTGGGGCCTGGTGCATCAGCTCATTAGCAGTACACAGCCCTCCATCAGCTCATTAGGAGTGTAGACACACAGTCAGCAGTACACTTTATTGACATAAATGTACCTTGCTGTTTGATCATACCCAAAAGGATGCTACTATAAGAGGAAGAGAGAGCTAAAACTATTTCAGGTGTGGTTTAATGCTTTAATGTAATTTAAATCTTTTAATGTAATTCAAATGTATTTCATCATCCCTGCTGACAGTATGTTTTCAGTGTACTCAAAATCCCATAAATAAATGGATAAAGGTTTTTTTTCTGCATTTTATATTAGATTACTCTCAGTCTCCAAAATTTCTGGCTGCTTAATTTCATCTCGTTTAATTGACCTGCATGAGTTAATTACCTCTCTGGCACACTTATAGCCCAGAAGTTGCTCAAAACAAAAATGATTATATAGCAATTCTTTCTGATCTTACATTATCCCTCATTAATCCAGATTGATGTTTTATTATAAACAAGTTTTTAGCCAGAATGGGAAAGAGTCCCTTGTACAACACTGCCCATCATCTATGGTTACCATACGCCAGGGTTTTCCCACACATGTCCCCTTTTTGGGTTCTCCCATCTCCACCCAGGAGGTTTTTTCAAATATCAACAGATCTGGGATTTTGCTCAGCATCAAAGTGCTTCCCAGCACTTCCCAGCTTGCCCTAGCAAGGAGCTGCTTGGGGCTGGAGGAATGTGGGGTGATTGGAGTCAGGGGGCATCACATTCATCTGTGTGCATATACACACATGGCCGGCATGCAGCTAGGCAGGGGGGTAAGAACAGCCCTGGCTGGGGTGGGGGGTGGGTGTTGGAGGGCCAGGACTTGTGTGTGTGTGTGTGTGTGTGTGTGTGTGAGAGAGAGAGAGAGAGAGAGACAGGGGTATATGCAGGGGATGGGTGTGTGAGGGGGCGGATGTCTGCCAATGCTGGGGGAAGCTGTCCAGGTGCTGGGGCAGGGCAGTGGAGGCACTTGCCCCTCCAGTGTAGGAAGTGGGGGGCCCTTTGGGAGCAGTGGGGAGCTGTGTGGCTGGGCCCGTAGCGCCAGGGCCAATGCCCATGCTTGCAGGTGTGGGGCAGCTGGGAGACACTGCAGGGCTGGGGGAGCAGAGGGCTGCAGGTCAGGGGTGAGGGGCATGTGCAGCACTGGGGGGTTGTGGCTTGGGAGTGAAGGACACCCGGGGGGCTGAAGGCTGTGGGTGGGGAGTGTGGGGCACAGGCAGTGCCAGGGGGCTGTGGGTTGGGTGTGAGGGGCAGCAGCATGGTCTGGGGGCAGGATACTGTTGACAAGAAATGAGAAGGCCTAAAAGGGCTTTTATGAGTGTGTGTTGTGTCGTTATGAGCATTTTATGAGTGTTTTTCTCTAACTTTCATGTTTATTTCCTTGGTAATGAAACAAGAGATTTTTTCCACTAGGGAATATATTCACAATTTTAATAATCTTATAAAAATGTAACTTGTCTGAGAAGTTCCCAGTGTTAAACTTGGGAAATCAACAGTGAACATGAGTTAAGGAAACCTTCACATTCAAAGAAAAGAGGAGCAGGAGGCTGAACTGTTGGTCACGGCGCTGCTCGCCTGCCCTAGGAATAACCTGAGAAGGAGAAAGGCAGCAGCAAGGGCATCAGTTCTCACCTCCCCACTGCTCCAGAAAAGTGTGTAGCCTCAGAGTCAGGAAAACACTATACAATTCCTGCTCCACAACAGATTTCCTTTCTCATCTTGGGCATATCTTTATTGCAAAGTGCTTTTAATATATTTGTAGCAGGGTGGGATACCTAGGAATGGCTGAGGTTACCCCCCACCCCCAGGTCCTTAACTGTGCCAGTCTTTCGCCCTATAAGCACCCGCATTCTCACCCGCCATGTCTTGTTGGTATGATAAATATAGGGAGGCTGCCCTTCAGCTTTAGTTTTGGACACGGTTGGGCTAGATCCTATTAACCCTGTTGTTTTCTACCCCCTTTTATGTCTCGCTTCACTGTGAATGGTTCCCAAATCTCTTAGCCTTATGGGCCATATGCATGGCTACAGCCACCCCTTTACCGCGCCCCAAGCCTCACAGATGATACAGGCATCATCTTCCTAGGCCTTCTATTAATTCGGCTTCTGGTCCTCATTGTGCTCTCTGCAGTCCTGTCTTTGCGCCCTCTCTGGCACTGGGCTCTCCCCAGCCCTGGCCCAAGTGCTGCGCCCCCTCTGGGGCCAGCGTCTGTTCCCCTCCAAATGCTGCACCCTCTCTGGCACCGGGGCCCCCCACACTGCAGTGGACCCCAATGAAGCCTCCTCCTTCCCCAACTAGCCTCACCCAAGCCACCGGCTGTTATCAGACAGCATGCACTCAGCCGCCCACCACCATGAGTCCCCAGGCTGTAACTTAAAGCAGAGCTCACATCATGCTCTGCCCTGGGGTGTATATGGGCCTAGGGCCCTGCCTCCTCCGGCCAGCTGACCAGGTGCAGGTGCGGCCAATTCCCTCATTAACCATTTGTCCTGGCAACCTGCACCTGGGGCCTTATCTCTGCTCTAAGAGGAGCAGGCACCTTAGTGTCCTGCTACAATATTTATTGTTTGCTTACATGTTTTGGCCTCTACTTCAGGGCAGATTGTAGCAGTCTTATGCCGGTCAGGTGTAGCATGACTCCCTGCAGATAGAGAGGAGCAGGCTCTGTGGTAGTGTTAGGTCTCACCTCATTTAGGTAGCCAAGAAGAAGCAGGGGAACCCCTTCTGTGTGCCTGAAAGTGAGGGCTACGGCAAGGGAAAGCCTATTGCTGATAACTCCTTTTCTGGAGCAGTGGGGAGATAAGAAGGGAAGCTGATCCCCTGGCTCCTTTCTCCTTCTCAGGTTATTCCCAGGGCAGTGGAGCAGTGTCATGGCCCTTCTTAGAGGCTACCTTGCATCCTGATGCCCTTAATGTTTAGCCTGTTCGCTGGTGCCTGCTGCTTGCCCATTACGGTGTGTACTGACAATTGTCTCAACAGTCTTGGTTGACTGCCAGTTACTATACGTAGCAAACTATTTATTATGTTCCACAAATAAGTTATTCTGTAAAAACTGAGTTTCAAACTAAGAGAAAATTTGAACGTTTCCAGGTGCTCCCTTGCTACCAGCTGCACATTTGTTTCGGCAGCTCCATTCTTCTAGCTTGGTGAGTTTTGGCATCGGCCCTGCCAGTAGCAAAGGAAGCACTTTATTAGTTTGTGGATGGTTTTATTTATTCTGGTTTTGAAAACTAGGGCAAGATAAATCCAAGGTCACTCGGAGCCCCATTAAAAAAGCTTAACAAAGAACCCATTCATCCTCCTAGAAATCAAAATCTTTTTCTAATTAACCACAGGATACATGCAAGAATTAGAGCTTTGCTAAATCATTAAAACCTCAGAGCAATGAAAGAGGGAGGGGAAAGCACACTTTCCAAGAAAATGGAGAAAGAAACATCTGCCTCTCTTGCAGAAATATGTCTACAGCAGGAAGTGTTTTCCATGGCCTGTTTGCTGTGCATGGGAACTGATCTGAATGTTATCCTGTCACCCTGAGAGCCACTGGCTATTATTCTGCTACTGTTTATCGATTTATGCTGGTTTGTGTTTTTTTTTCCTGGGTCAGTGAAATAAACCAAACTGCTCTGCCTTTATGCAATGCCAGATGGCTACAGGAGGGAGCAAAACCTCCCCATACCCGCTTACACATAGTTCTTATGATATCTGGCCACAGTAGCAGTCTTGATGCTTATGTGGGAATAAACCACTTGTATAGTAGGGATGTAAATGGTTAAATGGTTAATTGACAATTATATTTATACCATTTACCGCTTACTGTTTTGTGACCTCTGGCAGGAGTGGCCCCAGCCCCTTATGTCTTGACTGTGCTTCTGGCACTGTGTGGGTCCCAGGCCACTGGGGGGGAGCCGTGAGCAGGGGGCAGCAGGCGCTGGGACTGGGGCTGCAGACATCTCCTGTGCTTGGATCCCACTGCCACAGGGAGGGAAGGGGGTGCTGGGCCCCCCATCAAGATCAGGTGGGGCCTTCTGCTGCGAGAGCAAGACTCTTGGCTCCACAGTGGGTCTACCACTGGCTGCTCGCATGGCGAGCGCAGCCCCGAGGCACTGTTGAGAGGCAGCGGCACGCTGGGAGGCTGCTGTTGCAGCCCTGATGCTCCCTCCAGGACCCCTGCTACACCGCTGCCCCTCAGGTACCCCTGGGGCTGCTCACCATAGTGATCCCTCAGACCTGGTGCCACCTGCTCCATCTGCTGTGGTGCCTCCTTGGGCCGAGCCAGCTGTGTGCTTTGCCCTGCCTTAAGTCTGGACCAAGCCCTGTGCAGCGCCAGCACCATGGGCAGGACGGGGGAGGATGCTGTGTGCCTGCTGCTGGTCACCCCACTGGGACTAGACCCCCCCCTTTCCCCAGGGCGAGCTGGGGAGGGCCCGGTCTGGCAGCATGGACGAGCCTTGCAGGTTTGGGCCGCAGTGGCACAAGCGCAGCAGGAGGCTCAGGGAACCCATAGCTCTGCCTGGCTCCACCACTGCAGGGGTGGGAGTCTTGCTGCTGCAATGAGAAGGGCCGCGCCTGACCCTGGTGGGGGGTTTGGCATGCCCCTCCCTTGCTCCTCCTCTTGGCAGTGGGATCTGGGCACAGGAGAGGTTCACAGCCCCAGCCCCTGCCCATGGGGGCGAGGGGAAGCTGTGGCTCTGCAGCTGGGCAGCACCCATAGTGGCTCAGCTGCACCTGCCACCCCCTGCCCATGGCTCCTCGTCAGCGGCCTGGGGCCTGCAGTGCACAGGAACAGATTCACGGTGAAGGTGTAAGGGGCTGGGGCTGTTCGGAGATCAGTAAACTGGGTATGAATTATCGGTTAACCTTTTAAGTGATATAATTAATGGAGGTTAAATGGATATTTTTAAAACAATATTTTCATCTCTATTATAGGTGTTTTCCATGGGAGGAAGTGGGGGAAGAGCAGAGCAGGGGAGGGGATGTAAGTTTAGCTGAGCTATCCTGCCTGGGGAGGGAGAGTGTCTGACGCTGGTACATGGGAGCTGTAGATGAAGTATGCCTGGCTGCCTGCCTGAGTGAGGATCACTCACAAGAGCAAACACACGCAGAATCAGGCTCATATTGTATAACACTCTCGTCCATTAAAAGCAGAAGCAAGAGGATGGATTCACTTACAGTCAAATGCAACTTTAGAGGATTTTACCTTTCTGAGCAGCTTTCATACCCAGCCACAGAAGCTGGATTCTGTTCTCTGGACCAGCACCAGCACTCTGGGCTTTATCAGCTTGAATTAGAAATGGGTGAGGACAGAGATGGGCCTGCTGGCTTCAGGCAAAGTGTTTTGTTGTTGTTTTACACTGCTTTCCAAATGCTAGAAATACCAGCCCTGCCTGTTGTTGAAGCCAATAGTAGCTCCCACTTGGCAGAGGACCGTAATAGTTACACAGACATGGATATGGCAACGGGGTGTGGTCTGCTCATGTGCTTACTTGAAACTAATGTTTTCATTGTGTTTACTTCACAGCTGAAATAGTTGTCATTAAGATTGGCTTTTAATGCTGGGGGGAGACTTTTTAAATTTTTTTTCCAGAGCAGTAAAACTGATACATTTCTGATTGCAATTTTTTTTTAAATTTGTCTTCTTCCTCCCCCTCTCCTCACCCTTTGTCAGTTTTTGCAAGCTTTCAATGATACAGCAAGCGAAGAGAATGGGAGATGGTTCATACTTTGCTGAAATGGAGTCAGGGCAATACTATTACAGCAAATAGATACAGAGCACAGGAAGTCATGGAGAACCAGCGAGAGGGTGTTTAGCTGCACCATGGAAAGAATTATTTACAGAATATGAATAGACTATAACTCTTTTTCCAGACAGGTTTAGTATTAAGGCTTTGATAGGTAACTTAGCAGTGAGAACCAGAATTAACTATGTGTTTTCCTTTGTGCTAATCCTGTGCAGATACCTTTGCCTGTGCAGTCCTTTACTCAAAGTTATTGGGGCTTTGCAGAGGTCCAGAGGGTTGGCTAATGAATCTCCCTACAGGATTGGAGCCATGCAGGAGTGGATCCGAAGGGGGTGCAGTGATGCAACTGCACCCACCCCCCTTTCTGACCACACAGCAAGAGCAACATTTGAAGACTTCTTAAAGTCCCCAAAGAGGGTAAAAATTCCCACCTTTCCCACTCCTTGCTCAGAGGCATGTCACCTCCCCTCTCCTCCCTCACCTGCCAGTGTCACGGTCCCACTCCAGCTGGGCTGCACAGGGGCTGGGCTTGGCCCTGGACAGCAGAAGCAATGGCAGGAGGGTGGGTCCCCCCCGCACTGGTCTCCCTCCTGTGTTCCCTGCCAGCCTGGAAGGAGGTGCAGGGAACCTGCCTGCTGCAGCTGCCACTGCTGCTGTCGCGAGCTGATCCCAGCCCCCAGACTGCCTGGCTGAAATGGCTCTGGAGCTCTTGGGATAGTGGAGACAGTGGCAGGTGGGGGAAAGGGAGGGGAGGAGCTGGGCCTCTGAACTAGGGTTGCCAACTCTGTTTGAATCTATTCCGGGAGGTTTCATCACATGATGTAATGACATTAATGACTTCGCATCAGGAATGCAATTGCACATTACTATTACATTTTAAAGACTTACTGGACAACTGTATAATCAGATTCAACACTTAATATTTATTTTAATGAATGCCCTATCATTTATCCCCTGGGTGACTCTCAGCAGTCTCCTGGAGATTTATCTCTAATTCCTGGAGACTCCAGGGCAATCCTGGAGGGTTGGCAACCCTACTCTGAGCAGAGAAGTGGAGAATTCTTACCTGCTTTGGGCTCTTAAAAAAAAAAAAGGCCCAGTGGTGCTCCCGTGGTGTGGTCTGCCTACTCCAGCAGGGGACAGAGGCTGGGAGCAAGGGGTGCAGCCATCCCTGCAGTACCGGCCGCTGCTCCTGCACCCCTCTTTCAAAATTGCGGATCTACTTCTGGAGCCATTTGCTGGAATTTGTATGTTTGCATTCCATAATAAAGTATTTGCCACTCTCTTGTAATTGGGGTTTCCTTTTTATGAGTAGGAGATAAAGCTTCTCCTAGAGGGCTTATGGTTTTAAAATCTTTCATCCACTTAGACCTGCAAAGGACTTGCATTGCTGGGCAAGTCTGTGTTAGGCTTAGAGTGCCCAGTGAACAGACCCCAGTAATCTCTTTTGGATTATGTCCAGATCTCCGTAGCTGGCAGGGTTTGAGTTAGAAGGAAATATTTCATTGCATACGATCCCCTCTGCCAGAATTCTCATTTCTGCAATCTGGCTACCACCTTGAGCCTGAGTGCCTCATTTCTAGGTAATCCCTCCCCTCGGGTGGTAGCTAGGCCCACACATTTGCCTCTCACCTTTCTTCCTTCTTTCTTTGCACCCTTCCTCTTGCAGACCCAGTGTGCCATCTTCTATCTCATCATGAGACGAGGGAGCCTGTAGGAGCATTAACCAGACTGGAGCTGTGCTTGGGGCACCGCAGTGACTGTAGACTGGACCTGGCCAATCCTGCTAGGCCATTGTTTGTTCTTCTTGCCCCTTTTATGAGGGGAACCGCTCCAACATGCAGCCGTCTCTACCACCTTTCTGCAGATGTGGGCAAAGGGTGTGAGGGGTGATGTAGGTGTGGGAGCTTTGGAATTTACCGCTCCCAAGTTAGACCACAGACAAACAGTCTTCTTGCAACCTCTCTGTCAGCCTGGGGATGGGATCCTGCTGCCCCTCTTCACCTCATAAGCAAGATGGACACTTGGGTGGCATGGTTTAGTCAAGGATGATCCTGGCTTCAGCAAGGGGCTGGACTAGGTGCTCTTGCGAGGTCAATTCTAGTCCTACTTTCCTGTGACCTGATGTGTATTGTACCTCCGGCACTTCTATGAAAACACAGTTTCTAAAGCCCTGAAGCAAGCACGGTCTTCGTGGGGCAGGGGAGCTACAAAGGACTCCACCAGGCAGGCCAGTCTGCTTGCTTGTATTCCCTCATTCCTGCGCTAAGGCAGCAGTGTAGTACGTTTACCATAATGCCCCCCTCATCTGAGTTAGTATCACCCTTTACACAGAGAATCAATCAGTCAAAATGTTTAATAGGTCATGAGCCCTTTCTCTTCTTTATATAGATCCATTTCCAGTTGGGTTGAAGTAAGGGGTATTGGGAAGGAGGGGCACATCCACTTCAGCCTTCTCCTCCCCCTGCATTGGTAAGCTGCACAGCCCCCAAGCAGCTGGTAAAGCAAGAGCTCCCCAGTGATTTTTTCAGTCTGTTACAAATGCACCATTGCAGACATTAGATAACAATACTTATTTCTAGATATCTCATGAGCGAGCACACTGCTTAGGACCAAGGGAGAAGGATGTGTTCCATATACTTCAGAAAGTGGCCACGCCACTTAAATCTGTTTTCTAGGCGGATCACTGCACATCTCCAGTGACTGGGCCTCAGATGCCCATGGTTTTGGCCGGGCAGGATGTAGAAAGTGGGGCAGGTCTAGGAAGAATTTCCTCTTCTTCAGGGAAGAAGAAAGATGTAAGCAAGTCTGAGTCAAGTAAGGTCTGTGCCTTGAACCTGGAAGAGACACCAGAGAAACTGAGATAAATAAAATCAGTATGGATCGTATTCTGCCTTTGGGGTCAGTCCAGCGACATCAGTAGAAGGCCCATGAGAGCATCTGGGGGGGAATTCAATGTCTAAGTCAATAATATTCTCTGGTTGTTCACATTAGGTACAAAATGTTGTTGTGTAACAACACAAGCTTTAAAAGGTATCTGATGTTTTTGGAGTTTGATCAAAAAGGAACAAGGAAGGAGAGGGAGAGGGAAGGAAAGGGAGATGGTTGGCTTCCTCTCAGGCAGTTCCTTACAGTTTCTGGAGTGCCACTGCTTCTTGTTTCGTTCTGCCTTTAAGAAGCCAAGTCCAATATTTCGGTAGCAACGCGCTCGCCATAACATCGTTGTTGTGTGAGTGAAGCAGAGGTGCCAGTGTAAATAACACGCTCAGAGAATAAAGGTGACTTGCAGGGGAAAAGAATGAGTCTCAGGTCACACGTGCTACCAAGAGTCATTTTTTAAAACCCCACTTGAAAAGGATGATTATGGAGGAACTACATTGTTTGGGAGCCTGCTGCGGCAGTGACACATGTTTGCTTTAGCGGTTGGCTTAGCACTAAGACTCGGAGGGATGGCATCTGAGAGGACAAAAGATGTCAGGCAGGGAACGGTTCGTGAGAAAGAAGATCAAGGCAGCAGGCATTCATATTAAGTTGCAATTAACAAAAACATGTGAAAGATAGTGACCCGAAATGGTGCTAGAACAATGGCAAGGACATCTCAGCCAGAAAGATCTTTTAGTTCTGGAACTGCTGGGGCTGATCGCAAGAGTAACAAAAAAAAGTGATTCATGTGTTGCTTAACCTTGGTTCTTTGTTTAACAAGGGAAAAGGGGATGGAAGAAACAAACCATACTGCATTGCATCAATTTTATTGGCACATGAAAAGGAGATGATCTTCATTTAATTTTTTCATTTAACTAATACAGATATTAATCCACGTCTCAGAACAGTGCTGTAACCACCATGTTACAGGTCCGGCGGTATCCAGGATGCTCTGTGGTGCAACTTTTGAAGTTGAGCTTCTGCACCTTATATTTAATAGTGACTGGATACATGTGGATGAAAAGCAGTGCAATGGGGAAGTTTCTGCCGGACTGGAAGCAAGGGCTCAGGCTAGAACCTAGGGCCCTTTCTTTCTGCACCAGCCAGCACCTTGCTGAGCCGCATATCCACTAGTTTCCCTGTTGTCCCACATATCTCCTTCTCTTGGCTCCCCGGGAGCTGGTTTCAGAAGGACCTCTGGAGTAATTTTCTGAATACTGTCTAATGTATGGTGTGGTAGGTAGCTAACTGTGCCGGTCAGTGTGAGAGAGGGGTTCAAATCCCCTCTGGGTGGGTGGGGGGAGGAGGACAGGACCTAAAAGCTGAGTAATTGACTTCCTGGGCAAATGTCCTATCCAGTCAGCTAAAGCAGGAGAAGATCTGGCATCTAACACCCATTAGTCATGGGGTCTGGCCGCCTCCACTTTCATGGCTTGGATGTATGCATCCACAACAGGCATATGTAAGAAGCTGTATACCTGCCCGGTTGGTGTGCAACTTGCTGTACATGCTCAGTCTACATATGCCTGCTTATTCATCCCTTCTGCATCGGAAATAGAGTTGCAACCTGTGAGTAAGCAGTAGAAAGTGTCATTTCAGTGCACAAAGAGAAATAGTATTCTGCCTGATACCTGGGTTTTGTGGCCCGACAAGAATCCTGCTTATCCAGTCCGTCAGCACCACGATTGCTTTGCATATTTCTTCAGGGAATTTTACCATAAAGTCCAATCCCACCAATCATGCTTTTGTATCCATGCACAATCCCTGCTGGACTCAACATTTTCCAGACATTGTATATAAATAATCTCTTGGGAGCTAGACAAGCGTTCCCTTTGCTTCATCTCCATTATCCTTCAGCCTTGGAGAACTGTTCTCGCTGTGTCATGAGAAGCAGTTAAGTACTTTGCTTTTAGTTCTGTGGGCTTAAAACATTTCTTAACCCAGTCTGTTACTGGTAACTGCTTAATTGAGCTATATTAACCTTAGAAAAAAGAGGACAGAGTAATATATTCGACTTAGTGACCGCTGTGTTTAACTTCCTGGGCTGAAGACAAAGCTTGTGAAATGGCATTTTTACAAACCAGTTTTCAGAGTCAGGAAAATTGTCAAGACGCATCCCAGACTTCATATTTTGGAATCAGTGGGACTTGAGGCCATATCCTATTCACCCTTATGCAGCTACATAGCTGCAATTTTGGGTACTTCTTCACAGTTTGGATTCCGTTTTCACCCGTGGTGCTATAGGATTGCCTGGGTGTATGTGTACTAACTGGAAGGAGGAGGGCCATTCTCCCTTTTAATCCAAAGATTCGGGCACTGGGCCAGCAAACAGGAGACCCAGAATGGAGCAGCCCCTTGCCCAGAGGAGATTTGGAATCTGTGTCCCAGCAAAGTGCTCTAACCACCAGTGAGCAGCTTGACAGTCCCTAGCTTGCCTCCCAGCCCTCATCGTGAGACTGGTCCACTGCACATCTAGGGGGAAAGATATGCAGAAGCAAGCTAAGTGGAGGGCAGATTCTGCCCTGCACATGAGAGCTCTCAACAGCATTTTTTCACTTTGAATCTAATATTCAGTGAATTAAAAGCACTAAGGGAGCTCCTACTCACTTTAAGGCAGTAGGTGGGACTAGACCTTCATCTTGTCAGCCTAGCAGTTCCCTCATTGAGCCCCAATCCTGCTCCTTTATGGCTTGTTTCCTGTACCCATATACCTTTCTTGTGTGATTGCCTAGTGAGCCAGCTTGAAGTGGAGGCTGGAGCGTACTTTAGACAGTGTTTAGTTCATGGCCTGCTGGTTAAAGCATATTGTTTGGTAGTGATGCAGACCGGTCCACAGTCTCTTGCGATAGGACATATCTTGCACTCCCTGTCCAAACGCTTTTATCACTAGGCCATTGGGCTGCAATTCCTCCTCCAGCAACAAGCAAAGACTTTCTGCACCTAATTTTAGGACCTATGTGGTGGTACATGCACAGCGTTGTAGTTCTGTTCTGCTTTGCAGTCTGTGTAGCCAGGATCCAGTGCTTACTTGTCAGGGTGCACGGTTAATAGAAAATGCAGGAAAGCCAGTGCCCAATGACTATTTTGCATCAGTCTTTACACAAAAAATACACTTCAACTAGACACGTAACAAAATTAATATAAGCAAAGAAAGCAAAGGGCTGAGGATCATAATAACTAGAGCACATCCAAGATCGATAAGAATGCATTTCTGACATATTAGAATAGGGTTAAGTTGGCAGGGCTTGACAGACTTCACAGATTCATGGAAGTTTAGGGCTGGAAGGGACCTCAGGAGATCATTGGGTCCAGCCCCCCTGCTCTGGGCAGGAAAGACTGCTGGGGTCAAATAACCCAGCAAGGTGTGCATCCAGTATCCTTTTGAAGATCCCTCCAGGGTAGGTGCCTGCCCGACCCTGGAGAGGTTGCAGTTCATCCCAGGGTGCTGAAAGAATAGGCTAAGGAACTCTCGAAGCCACTGGTGACAGTATTTGCAGTCATGGAAGACAGGCAAAGACCTAGAGACTGGAAAAGAGCTAACAAACTGCCCTTCGCTAAAAAGGAGGACCTGGGAAATTATAGACTTGGCATGATTTATGTACCTGGGAAGCTGCTGGAGCAAATTATAAAACAGTTTATAAACCCCTGGGTGGGGGAGGGGATGTGCACTCTCCCAGGGTGCCACTCTGATCCCCTTCCTCTCCCCAATCTGCTGCTTTGCTTTGTACTCCCTGCCCCATCTCCTCCTCTGCTGCATGCTGTGCATGCTGCCCTGTGCTCCCTGCCTGATCTTCTGCTCTGCTTTCTGCCTCCTGCCCTACCTGCTGCTGTGCTAACTGTCCCCTCCCCAATCTGCTGCATACCAAATGCAGAAGCTGCCCATGCCACTTGCCGCAGGCTGGCCACTCCTGCCTTAAGGACAAATCAACAACCAACTTTATTTTCTGCTTTGATCGGGTAGCTAGTTTGATAGATGAGGAGAACGTAGTGTACATAATATACGTGGACTTCAGTAAAGCTTTTGCCACAGTCCCTAGAGACATTCTCCTAAGTTAACTGGAGAAATGTGGGTAAGAGAAAATTAATCAGGCGGATCTATAATTCGTTGAATAATACAATCGGGGAGTAACTATAAATGCATCAATGTCGGAATAGCAAGGCATTTCAAATAGGTCCAACAGTAATCTGTCATAACATTTTTATTAATGACTTGCATGCAGGAAGAGAGAACCTCTTGATCAAGTTTACAGGCGACGGGGGTTGCTACATGTAGGGAATAATAAAAGTACAAATGCCAGCTCTGGCTTGCTTGGTGTCCTTCTTACCCTATGACTCTTAGGAGATTTTCATGGCTAGTTAGAGAGAGGAGTTTGAAGCCCCTCAGGCTGGGGAGCACCTGGAGCCCAGGTCTCCCACTGCCTGAGTGCTCTAATGACTAGGATGCTAGACCCAAGCTGGGAACCATCACTGACATCATGGCAAGTAGGCAGCTGCCCTCCAGACTGTATTTAGAGTCCTACATGAATAAAGGTGCCTATATGCAACCATGAGCGAGGTACTTGGGCTCCAAGAAAAGGCAGCACTCAAGAAACACCCCTATGTTCAGTCGTCCCTGTTGACTAACTCTGGGCTTTCTGAATCAACCTTTGGAGGTGCCTGATGACTATAAAGGGAGCCCAGGCACCTACGCTTGTGTCTTTAACTTTCTGTGGCCAGTTTCCAATTTTTAGCAGTTGCAATGCATGAATGGGAGGTACCTGGTGTACAAAGTAGGTTTCTCCATGGCTCTGATGCTTTTGAGACTTTTACTTTTGATCCATTTTACCTTCTCAAATGTTGTGTTGTTAGGACTTCTAGTGTTTATGCTGATAGTAGCCTTAAGTCTTTTTTCAGAGAGGCATAGAAATTAGTTTCATAGTTTCATAGTAGCTAGAGTCGGAAGGGACCTAGGTAGATCATCTAGTCCGACCCCCTGCCTTAGCAGGAAAGAGCACCGGGGTCAGATGACCCCGGCAAGTTGCTCATCTAACTTCCTTTTAAAAATCCCCAGGCTAGGAGCCTGCACCACTTCCCCTGGAAGCTGGTTCCAGGCCCTAGCCGCCCTGACTGTGAAGTAGCGCCTCCTAATATCTAATCTAAACTTACCCTCCGCCAGTTTGTGACCGTTATTCCTGGTCACTCCTGGCAGTGCACGGGGGAACAGGGACTCCCCCAATACCTGCTGATCCCCCCTGACCAGTTTGTAGCAGGCCACAAGGTCCCCCCTTAACCTTCTCTTGTAGAGGCTAAACAGGTTCAGGTCCCGTAGCCTCTCCTCATAAGGCCTGCCCTGCTGACCCCTGATCATACGAGTGGCCCTCCTCTGAACTCTTTCCATATTGTCCACGTCCCTCTTGAAGTGTGGCGCCCAGAACTGGACGCAGTACTCCAGCTGCGGCCTGACCAGTGCCGCATAGAGGGGGAGGATCACCTCCCTGGACCTGCTCGAGATGCATCTGTGGATGCATGACAGGGTACGGTTGGCCTTCTTGACTGCCTCCCCACACTGCCGGCCCATGTTCATCGTGGAGTCAATGACGACTCCAAGATCCTTTTCCGTCTCCGTGCTGGCAAGAGGGGAGTTCCCCAACCTGTAAGTGTGGTGCCGGTTCTTCCTCCCCATGTGCAACACCTTGCACTTATCAGTGTTAAACCCCATCCTATTCTCATCCGCCCACCGTTGCAACCTGTCAAGGTCAGCTTGTAGCCTATTGCACCCTTCTAGTGCACCCACATCCCCCCACATCTTAGTGTCATCAGCAAACTTGAACAGGGTGCTTTCTACCCCGTCATCCAAGTCACTGATGAAGATGTTGAACAGTGCGGGCCCGAGGACCGAGCCCTGCGGAACCCCACTGCCCACATCCTTCCAGGTCGAGAAGAACCCATCCACTACCACCCTCTGGGTGCGGCCCTTCAACCAGTTGGCGACCCATTTGACCGTGTGGGCATCGACACCACAGTCTCCCAGCTTTTTGATGAGGACAGGGTGAGAGACAGTGTCGAAAGCCTTCCGGAAGTCCAAAAAGACTACATCCACAGCAACCCCTGCGTCTAATGATTTGGTGACCTGATCGTAAAAGGCCACCAGGTTGGTCTGACAAGACCTGCCACTGATGAACCCATGTTGGTTGCCCCTGAGCATGCATTCCCCCGCAAGGCCCTCCTGGATGTGTGCCAGGATAATTTTTTCAAAGAGCTTACCCGGGATTGAGGTAAGACTAACTGGCCTGTAATTTCCCGGGTCCTCTTTTTTTCCCTTTTTGAAGATAGGGACCACATTGGCCCTCTTCCAGTCCTCCGGCACCTCGCCAGAGCACCAGGAGTGCTCATAGAGCCGTGCCAGGGGTCCCGCAATGACCTCGGCCAGTTCCTGTAGAACCCTAGGGTGAAGATCGTCCGGACCAGCGGACTTGAACACGTCCAGCCTTTCCAGAAGTACCCTAACTAACTCCTTGCTAACCCTTGGCCCAGGCGTGTCTCTCTCGGGGCCCGAGGGGGGCCCAGCAGGGAGGTGGCTGAACTGGTCCCTACTTAGGAAGACAGAGGCAAAGAAATCGTTAAATATGTTAGCTTTGTCATCTGGCGTGATGACTAAGTTGCCCATCGTGTCCTGCAGGGGCCCCACATTACCCGGGACCCTCTTTTTACCCCCTATGTATTTGAAGAAGGACTTCTTATTGTCCTTAATCCGGGAAGCTAGTCCTATCTCCAACTCTGCCTTGGCCCTCCTGACTGCCCCCCTACATCCTCGGGCAACTGTAACATAGTCCTTCTTGGTGATGACCCCATCTCTCCATTGGGTATATGCCTCCCTTTTAGCAAGGAGACATTCCCGGATGCTCTTAGTGAGCCATGGGGGTTTATGTGCCCTCCTGCTCCCTTTGACCCTTGTTGGGATTACCTCCCTTTGGGCATGGAGGATCGTCTCCTTAAGGAGCAACCACTCACCTTCGACATCCGATTCCCTTCCCCTCTGGGTCCTCAGCGCTTCCCCAACGATCCTCCTTAGCTTGTTGAAGTCAGCCCTCCTAAAGTCTAGGGCTGTTGCCTTGCTGCAGCCCTTTGCCACCTTACGCTGGATGGTGAATTCCAGCAAGCGATGATCACTGTCTCCCAGGTGGCCCATCACCCGCAGCCCCCTCACCAGGTCATCACCCGTGGCCAGCACCAGGTCCAACAAGGCGTCTCCCCTGGTGGGACTGTGCACCTCCTGGGTTAGATGGAGGTCCTGCACTCTGGCTAAGAACCGACGTGAGCGATCAGACTTGGCTGACTGCTCCTCCCAGCAGATGTCTGGGAAGTTCAGGTCCCCCATGATGACCACATCCTTAGCCCTCACTGCCTCTGTAAGCTGACCTAAGAATTCCTGGTCGAGCTCTTCTCCCTGGTTGGGAGGTCTATAGTAGACTCCCACCGTTAAGTCTCTCTCCCCTGGACTGCCTTTTACTCTAACCCAGAGCACCTCAGAGTGCCCCCCCTCTACCCCCTTGCTAATTAACGAGGAAGTATATTCCTCCTTGATGTAGAGTGCTACTCCTCCACCTTTCCTTCCTATCCTGTCCTTCCTGTACAGCCTATAGCCCTTGACACTCACCGCCCAGTCATGCGATGAGTCCCACCACGTTTCTGTGATCCCCACTATGTCAGGGCTGGTGACAGCTAGGAGGAGGGCGAGTTCCTCCTGCTTCTTCCCCATACTTCGAGCATTCGTGTAGAGGCATTTAAGGCCTCCAACGGTTGTGCCCACTGACCCCCTAGTCTCAGCAATGCCCTGTCCCCCATCGCTTACCTGTTTTCAATTGGTTGAACCCTTTTAGATTCATCCCCTATGTTTGTTCACCCTGTATTTGCCTTTGCCGTGCTTTAAAAAAATATCTCCAAGAACTAAGGTTCTGCATGTGGATGGACTCTGTTCCCACTCAGAGCCCCAGTGACATCCTGTGCAAGCAGTCGTCTTCTTTGGAGAGCTCTGTGCAGCAGGGAGGCTAAGCAGCCATCAAGTCTAAGAGGAGGAAAATATCAGCAAAGGGTACGATGCCAGAAAACAATGTTAAAATAACATTAAAAATGGAGGACACTTCTGAAAACAGAATGTAGACTTAAGATAGATTCCACAATTCTCTTTGGAAGAAGCTGTTGTTTTTCTTACTATGTGATTTTTCTTTTTTCACAGTGGAACAGGAAAACACACAGAAGAAAACGTTCACCACCTGGATAAATTCACAATTGGCTAAGGTAAGAAGATGATTTGTGGGGGACTGAGGGTGGTATTCTGTTTCCTCTTGGTCACCTAAGTGGTGCTGTTTTAATCCCGTAAGTGACATTTGTGGATTCCATTTCCAGTGGCTATGTGTGCATGCCCCTTATGGATGCATACTGGCCTCTAAGGCCTGGAAATGTAGGCAGTTCAAAATAATGACTAGAGGTGATATGCTTAGGAGGAGTGCAGCTTTCCCATGGTTTACCTCCAGTAGGTGAGTGGTTAGGGCACATCTCTGAAGGGTCCAAGACCCAGGTACTAGCCTTCCCCACATCTTGTCTGAAGGGGCTTTGAAATTATATCCCAGTCATTTCCTTGTACAGCACTCTGACCACCACAGGTCAGGCACTATCCAGACTGTTCTCTGATGCCCCTTTTGAAGCACAGGTCTCTCAGCAGCCATGAAAAGGAGTTATGTGAGGCTGGGAAGAGAAGAGCAAGGCAAAGAGGATGTGTAGACCACTGAGATCTCTCCTGACAAGGGAGGGGGCCTGGATTCTTTTCTGGAAACTTGTTCCCAGCGAGGCAGAAAATTCTGCACTGCCGTGCATCCTTTTATTCCAGGGACTATTAAATGTGAGGGACAGTGGCTCAGCTTCAACAGGAGTGTTGCAAAGGGGCCTGGGTCATTTGTAATATTGTGGCATGGTGGTTGAAATGCTGTGTTAGTAAGGTACATTCAAATCCTTCTGGGTGAGGGAAAGCCTTGAACCTGGGTGTCTAGGGTGCCTATAGACCGTGCTTGTTCACTTCCTAATCAGAATGTGTTGGAGCAGACTCGATCAATCGAGTCTGCTCCGTGTTCTAATTAGAGTGCTCCAGTGTCGCCTCACCGTCATGTGTATTAAGCCCCCACATATTTCAGAACGGCTGTGGGGACACTTCATCTAAACCTTGTTGAATGAGCTTTAGATAAAGCGTCCTGTGGCCATTTTGAAACACAGAGGGGCTTACTAAACATGAAGGTGTGCAATTTTAATTAGAGCGGCTGTCTGGGAGCTGCTCTAATTAAAACCGGCCCCCCCCCAGCATCTGTTTAGACAGTACTAATTTCCCATGGAGTGCCTTTGCCACTCAGTTATTGGAACTAAAACATTGGTGGCCTCTCCTCCTCTATTTTGTTTCTGGAACTTGTAGTCAGGTATGCGCATTTATTGTCATCTATGTATGTGTAGGGGTATAAAACTGCTACCCGTATGTAAGTGCCAAAAATGCAACTTGGTCACAAATGGGAATAAGAAAGTTGCTCAGAATGGATCCGAATGAACAAAGCAAACTAATTTGCAAACAAATACAGAGTAGGATCAGAGTCATGGATTTATGTACTTTGTGGATGCAGGGAGGCCACCTTGATTTTAGCAAAGCTTTTGATATGGTCTACCACAACATTTTGGGGGCAAATTAAGGAAGTACAAGCTGGATGAATGGACTGTAAGGTGGATAGAAAACTGGCTGGACCATAGGCTCAGAGGGTAGTAATCAATGGCTTGATGTCTAGTTGGCAGGTGGTATCAAGCAGAATGGCGCAGGGGTCAGTCCTAGGGCCAGTTTTGTTCAGTGTCTTCATCAGTGACCTGGAAGATGGTATAGAGAGCACCCTCAGCAAGTGAGCAGATGACACCAAGCTGGAGGGAGTAGTAGATACCCTGGAGGGTAGGGCCGGGATTCAGAATGGCCTAGAGAAATTGGAGGATTTAACCCACAGTACCTCAGTTTGGCCCTCCTCTGAGCCCATCTTGATTATAGAAGATGTATATTGCTCCTTAACATAGAGCGCAACATCCCCCCACCCTTTTTTTCCCACTCTACCCTGTCTGTACAACCTATAACCTTCAGTGCCTACCGCCCAGTCGTGAGTAGGTTCCCACCAGGTTTCAGTTAGCCCAACCAGCTCAAACTTGTTGCTTGCAAGCAGGAGTGCAAGTTCCTTCTGCTTGTTCCCCATGCGCCTAGCATTAGTGTAGAGACAGTTAAGCCCCGCAATGGGTACCCTTGGTCCCCCCCGTCCTGATGTCTATTGGTCCCCTTAGTGCCTACCTTAGTGCTTACCTGGGCTGATCCAGCACATGGCTCTTGGCTCTCTGGTCCTAGGTTCTCTTTGTCCACTGCATCCCCGTCCCCTGACAAACCTAGTCCTTTGGAGGAGATCATTCAACCTGTAAGAGAATAGACTCTTACCTTTAGGAAAAAGGTGAAGACCATCAGGTTCATTGGTGAAAAGTGAGAACATTCAACTAATTGTTCTTCTTTATTTTCATCTTTTTTCAAAATTAGTTACTGGAAAATTTGCATCGGAGCTGTATTATACTCTCCTAAGGGGGTAGCTGGAAACATAATCTTGGCTGTAGCACAGAAAAGCACTAAACCAATGCTTAAGTTCACTCTTTTTCAAGTACTGTAATCGTTTAAGCGTGTGTCCCAAATTAATTGGCTGTATTTACTTAAAATTAAGCACACCTGTACACACTTTCCGAATAGGATTACTTGCTAGACCTGGGGCCCTACACTTGAAAAGGAATCCATTTAATACAGTCTATTGAAACTAATAAAAATGGTAAATTGAATTTAAAAAGGCAAACAAGTAGATTTTGTTAAAGAAACCAGGAAGTGAAGCAATGAATGATCCTTTGTAAAATGGTGATTTCAAAATGATAAAATATTGTGTGACTAGTATCCAACACATTATTTTGCAGCGTGTACCTTCTTCTGTAATCTCAGACCTATATACAGACATCAAGCAAGGACATGTGCTCTTGGACCTGTTGGAAGTACTTTCAGGTCAACAATTGGTAAGATAAAATAATACCCCTTCTGCCCCACCTTGATCAAACTCCTGCAAAGGTTTATGCCTGTGTTTAAGTCTTAAGTGTGTTAGCAGTTGCACTGTAGTTGACAGGAATACTCATAAGTGCCTCGATCCTGGAAGTGCATCCTAGAAGTCAAAGAAAACTTTACAAATGCACAGAGGACCAAACATAAATCTTTCCAGGACAATGACAACATAAAATAAAACAGATCATTGCAGCTAGTGATGTAATATGTTCTTTTTACTTTATAGCCACGGGAGAAAGGATTTAACACCTTCCAGTGCAGAAGCAACATAGAAAATGCCTTGGCATTTTTAAAGAACAAATCAGTAAGTATTAAAGATAACTTTCAAATTCCCAATTAAAGTCAGTTTGGCTTTTGGAACATTTTCCTTTATTTAAACAATGAACCTCTTCTTTTCCAGGTCAAGCTCATAAATATTCATGTTGCTGACATTATTGAAGGAAAACCTTCCATTGTGCTTGGCCTAATATGGACAATCATATCGCATTTTCATGTAAGTAGTTCTGTGATGCAATAAAGTATTTTAGCAGAGGAAAAGAGGATAAAAAGTTGTAGAATTCTATGGTCATTACATGAAGTGAGTTACACATCAACACAATCTGTAAGGTTGTTTTGCTGTAAACCCTAAAATGTTGGCTCAGATGAGTAAGGTCTCAAACACACTTTATTTGTATCTCATAGCTGCATCTTCTAAAATAGTTACTCAATTAATTTTACGAGCCTGAGCAAAATAGGATTGAAAGCAGCATGATGTAGCTCAATATTTTTAATGACTATCAAAAACCTCCTAAATTCTGTCCGCAAATGTGTGCATGGTTTCTGTTTTTTCCATGGGAGTTGTGTATGTCCACATGGCCCTAAGTAGCTTAGGACCAAACTGTTTAAGGCAGACACTAGATACGGAACATTTCCGCTCAAATGTCAAATTTAGCAAAGATGTAAGGAACTGAGGACAAGGTTTTGTGATAGACTGCTACCTCAGCCATCCTTAAATCCCATCTTATTACTAAGGGGTCTCTGCAGCTGGTATTTTCACTGAAATTAAGGTTACATTCTCCATCTCTGGTAGATCGAAGAACTTGCCTGCACGTTTGCTTGTAGTTACAATCAGCCCTCTCTTGATTCTTCGAGTGTCGGTGACTCATCTGCAACTGCAAGCCCACCGCCTAAAAGAAGTGCTAAAGTGAAGAAACGGTGGAAGATATCTGCAAAGAAGGCCCTTCTGCTGTGGGCAAAGGAGCAGTGTTCAATGTAAGGCTCATACGCGAGGTATAAAAGAGGCTCAGAGGTGATGAGGTGTAAAAGAAGGGACGATCGGTTCAGCCCGTAGGCGATGTGGCCAACCAGTTTGAACAGAACTTTGGTTTTAATTTGAAGTCTGAACATTTTTACAAAAGACTTTTTACTATAAGTATTAGGAGCTAATTCTGCTAATGAAACACAGAGATGTGAGTTGGCTGTCTGGCTTTCTGTTTTATCGGTTGACCCAGTTCTCAGTGTGATGTTCTTAGTACAGTGTCTGCATGATTTGCCCATTTTAATCCTGTTGGATTGACATTTACTGGTTTTCTGAGAAACAGAGAAATCATCCAACAATTTGTCTAACAAAAAAAAAAGTGTCTAGAAATAATGAGCATCCCAGCTCATGTGTGTTCCCTCCAGAGGACTTCAAGAGCCAGAAGAAGGAGCCACGTGAGCTAAGGACTTCTATGTTTAGGATGACTCAGGCTTTCATCCCACCAAGATTTATGCTTGTACTTGGCTTACCCACTGCAGTCAGTCACATTTGTTTCAAAGAGAGCAATAGCAGTTCAGTGTTAAGTATATGCAGATGCGTTTGCAAGACCAATGTGGAAGTCTGTTACCTTTTGTGCACCTATGTGGCAGCTTTCTAGCCATGCAAGTGATGTTTTAAGCTCTGCTTCTGCACTGTGGGTACTTGTGTGAATGTACAGACTGAGCATATTTAGTGGGCTATGCACTAGTTGTGCACATATGCATGTACCTGGGCATAAATTTGGAAATGTGGGGCACAAGGAAAGGCAGGGTCCTCCCATGGTCAAGTCCCAGTACCTGAGTGGTTAGGGCATTCATCCAGGAAATAGGAGACCCATCCTGCCACCAGGGCTTTACATTTCCTTGAAGATCCAGTGTCTTTGTAAAATACTTTTTACAAAATTTTACCAAAGCCTCAGCCCTTTTTTTCCAGCTGTCCTGCTGCCACCTTTTGTTATCATCCCACTGATGTCCCATTGATATTAATGGCAAATTAGGGCATTTGTCAGCACACACAGTTTTTCCTGCAGTAGAGTCTTGCAACATTTGTCAGGAGTTGAATTTTAATTTTTTCTGTATTTTAACTATGTTTTGCTGGATTTGCGAGGTTTGCGTGGAAACACAAATACTCTTCTTGTTAATTATCTTTTTTTTGCCTGGTTCATTCAATGGTATTAAAATCTACATTGCAACCTTATTGTAATAGGGTTAGGCAATTTCCTGCTTCATAATAATGAAAAAAAAGAATCCTGCTGTTGGGATTGTTAAAAGTGGAATTTGTTATAAGTAAGGTTTGTTACAATGAGGTTATACTGCTCTTGGCAGCTTTAGTGATTAATTTGATTAGAGTGGGCATATTTACATGTTCATTAATGCGTTAAGTAATAAAAGGTACTAAACTTGATGTGGTGTAATGCACATTAGTGCAGACGAACACTTTTTGTGTGGCACTTAATGCCCATTGGGCTAATTCAATTAATTAAATTAATATCACACATTAATTAATTATTAATTCATTTAATTAATGAATACTGCTCATTAATACCATACATAGTGCATTAGCACAGTTTTTGCTGGTTGCTCTAATGCACAGAAGAATTAGTCCAATGCGCATTGGCTGTCTTGTGTAGATGTGCCCAGTAAGTTTAATATACTTTTGCTAAATCAATAGGTCTTCACATTTTAATCAAGTGAGATTACAAGAATTCATGCTATGATCTCAGTTACCAGACTCATTTTTCCATGAAACCTGAACCATTTTCGAGGAGTTGTTGTCTTAGAACTCATTGTAATTTGTGCTTTTGATTTGGTTCATTGTATTATGGGATTCCTCTCTAATTTTAAAATTTTTTTCTAGTTCTATTTCAAGTTAGCGTTTTCTTAAAAAGTTTCCTGAAGCAACAAAATGTTTTCAGATTGAAATTTTTAAAAAAGGTCTAAAGTCCCCAACTTCCATTGTGTTGTAAAACAAAAAAAATCTGAATGTTCTTCTGCTGATACTAGTGTTTTCTTCCTTCCTTTTCTTCCTACAAAATGTAGATAGCTACTTCAAATACATTAAAAAATGAATCCTCCAAGTGGTGTTTCAAGGACACAGTGGGCACCTCTACATATGCAATTAGTGTGATGCAGTAAACTGCCGCACAGTTTGCACCAGAGTTTATTGCTCCCAGGTGCCATGTTTACACATGCACCTGGGACTGCAACACATTGAGCTGGGTCAGAGCAGCCTCAGTTGGTAGAGAGCCCTGGGGGTCAGCCTGCCAGCCTGGGGCTGCTCCAACCCACCTCAGCGTGCTGTAGAGGAGCTGGCTGGGACACAAAGGTGCTGCAGAGTGGGGCTAGCTGGCAGGCAGCTCCCATACTGAAGCATCCTCATGCCCTAGCCAGCCCCATCAGCATCTACATGTGCATTGCGCTGCACCAAATAATGCTGCTGCAGGATGGTATTTGTGTACTAATAGGGCCACATGTGTAGACACCAAGTCTTTAATTAGGCAACTCTGCAGTAACTGTAGACGTGCCAAGTAAGAAGTAAAAGCCGCCTGGCATTCAGCAGTGAAGAATATTTCAGTTTTACATTTTGTTAGAATGATTAAGTTGTCTGGGCATAATGGGCTAAGCCAGCTTACACAGAATACAGGTTCCACAGGTAACACATGATATGGTTTACATTGCATTCTTAAATGAATATTTGGACATTTTGAGAAAAAAATGACACGTTTTATATTTTTAATAATGGGGGCAGGCATGGATCCATCAACGTGACAGATTTCAGGACAAGCTGGAGGAATGGACTGGCTTTTTTAGCAGTCATCCATGCTTTAAGACCAGATTTAGTTGACATGGACAGAGCAAAGTGTCGATCCAACAAAGAAAACCTGAAGGAAGCCTTCAGAATTGCTGAACATGAATTAAGTATTGCAAGACTCCTTGAACCTGAAGGTAAATTATTGTTTTTCATCTTTTTACTCTGAGGTGTGATACTAATATTGTCAGACTTTTGTCGATTTATACCCAATACAGTTTTTAATGTTTAATGATGGTGATGATCAGGATTTAAAGTAAAGCCGCTCTTTTTTTTTTTTAATAAGTATGCTGAAATATGAGGCTCTTTACTGCCTAGCCCTTCAGTAAACCTGGACTGTCAGGACTTTTGAGTTGGCAACAATTTTAGAAACATCCTATGGAAGAAAAAATATAAAGCTATATATTTGTCATCTCAGGAACTGGCCATCTCTTTTCTAGTTTGCTGTACTACATTATAAAATTCCAAAAGAAAAACCCATTAAATGCTGAGTTCTGTCAATGAAGCCTCACTAGAATTGATGAAACAGTTATATATTTTAACAATTGCAGCATTATCTGTAATTGTTTGCTCAAAATTAGAAGAATGTAGGAAAATGTTAGTAATACTTGGCTGCCTTTTGCAGATGTGGATGTTATCAATCCAGATGAAAAATCTATTATGACTTATGTGGCTCAGTTTCTGCAGTATTCCAGGAGTTTCCCTGTCACTGAAGAAGATTTGCAGGTACGTAATTTAATTTATCATTGACCCATATCAAAGAAATGTTCTTTGGGCTCTTCATCACTCTCATTAACACTTTCGATACATCCTTTCCAAAGCCAACATCAGTGCAGAAACAATTGTAAAACCTGACTTGCACCTATATACACTGGCAAGACTGAATGTATTTTAACTATGCCTGGCACTCCCTTCCTGGAGCCGAGGCCATATTGTGGTTGATTTGAACAATGTAGATGAAAGCTTTGTTGCAACCAGAACTCTTTAGTCAGTAAATTTTTTTTCCATATTTATTCCAACCAGAATCTTCAACACTTTTCGCCTAAATAAACTTGCCTAAATTTAGGCATTTCCAAGTACCAAATTTATGTACCATAAGAAGTTCTGATTTTAGCAGTTCAGAGTAAGTCAGCCCAGCTCCTCATTCTATAGTTCTTTTGTTCCTTCAAAGCCTAGGAGCTATGCTGTGTACATTTAGACCAAGTAGAACACTTTTGTGACCTCAGGTGCCTTGTTGAACGCAGGAGCTTTCAAGCACCCACTTTGAAACTGCTGGCTTCCTTGTATTCATAGGGCCTGATCCAAAGCTCATTAAAATCAAGGGGAGTCATTTTGCTGGTTTCATTTGGTTTTGTGCCAGGTCAGTCGTGAGGCCTAATTTCTTTTCATGCATTCAGGGACAGATCGAGGAGGGGAATAATAGTGCACTCGCACCCTACTTTAATTTTTGGTCCACCCAGAGTTTAAAACTTAGCTGTCTGACAGTGGCAGCAGCATTTCTAGTCAGGCAGCAGTGAAAGAATCAATTGACTTCATGTCTCATTATTACCTACCCAATTCCTTCTAAACTCTTCATTCCACAGGTTTTAACAACCCTCTGTTTTTTAAAATGTAACATTCCACTAATGAAACTACCCTTCTTTTGCAATGTTGCTGTCTGTTAGCTGTTCCTCTTAATGTAGCTTCTATTTCATAGCCCTGTAGACTTTTTTTAACTTTAGCTACAAACCTTAACTCAGGTGTGGAAACATTAAGTTAGGTGAACATTAACTCAGGTTTTGAAATAATTTTCAGTGAAGTTTTAGATGCGCTGTCAAGATGCTCGAGAAGGCTAGATTTTGTTTTATGAATCTGAAAGAGATGTACATTTAGTTCTAATGACAGCAGGACTAAAAAAACATAAACTTTTGATTATTTTTTTCCTAGTTGTGTTTTCAATACATAAGATACAATACAGCAAATTAATGCATGCTCCAATAAAGTTATATGTTTTTGCTTTGCTCTTAAATCAAATAATATAACTTTTGGCCCCTAACATATTAATAAAACTTCTAGTTTCTTCTTATCTGAAGGAAAATACATGTTGTTGTAACAGGGGGCCTTCCTGGGGCCGATTAGGGGTTGGCCCGCCCACCTGTTTCTGAGGTAACTGCCCACCTCTCTCGTCTGCCACGCCTTGTTCAATAATTGATGTCTTAATTAGGCAGGAGGCTACCCATTTCCCACCCTGATGCCAGTGGTGCAGTCTGTGGCTCCAAAACCTCCCCCACAACAGCAACCCATGCCTCGCAGAGGTCATCCTCATGATGCTCATAACCCACACCACGACTGGTGCTCCTGGGTCTCACAGAGACTCTCCCTCCCTCTCTGGAGCAGCAGGTCATTGTGCTCAACCTTTAGGTCTTTCTTTCGACCCACACTTGGCCTCTTTGCAGTGGAGGACTTACCAGCATCGGGACTCACCCCTAACTCTCTGGCTGGGCCCCCCACTCAGCCTTTGGTCCAAACTATGGCCTCAGGCATCCACAAACATACCTTGTTCTCTTCCCCACACATGGGGCTCCTACTACGCCCACTCTAGGGCACCTACACCACGCACCATCCTGGGGTCTGATCATCATCCTCACTCTCAACTACTCACGGGGCTGGCCCTTGCGCTGCTTTTCAGACTTACTCCCAGTTCAGGCCTACTCAATGTGCCCCTGGAACTGCCCTCCAGGCCTACTCCTGTTCATCCCTACTTAGCCCCCCTCATGCACAGCTCTTCAGGCCTACTCCCATTCAATCCTTACTCCGTGCAGGGCCACCTACATCCCTGCCTCTCAGGGCCTTCATAGTTGTACTGTGTGTTATGATGCACCACACCATCTGTACCCCCTTTTCAAATTCCTAGATCCACCCATGCACACACATGCTATTTTTTGGTTCAGTGCAAACTACAAATAAATCTTGCAGAATTTTAAAAATTGAATTTTCTGCTCTAATTACCAGGGGAAATTAAAAGAGGCCTTAGGCTGGCTGACTATGCAAGAAATGAAGTTAAAAAAGTTGTTAATTGATACAGAAAATGAAACACTCTGCAAGAAGTATCAGGTAAGTAGTATCTGAATGACATTTTTGAATGCTGTAATATTTGCAAATTGTAATATTACACAAACTGCCAAAATACAGCTTTTCTTGATATTGTATAGTCTTCTAAATTTAATACAAAAATCATATCTCTATCACTGGATTTAGTAACTAAACCAAAGTCACTTAAGAAAGTTTAGGTTAAAATTTATTTTCCAAAAGGAGAACATATATATATATATTAGTTCCCATGGTGATAGCATAGCACAAGGGTGGGCAAAATGCAGCCTGCCAGGCCATTCTATCCAGCCCGTGGGGCCCCTAAAAAATTTATAAAATTAATATTAATCTGTCCTGGGCTGCCTGTCATGCAGCCCTTGATGGCTTTCTGAAACTCAGTAAGCGGCCCTCCGTGCAAAATAGTTGCCCACCCCTGGCATAGCAGGTCTGACACCAGCTTTTGTCATTGGAAGAATGCCGGAAAACATGCATATTCTTTGTTTCTTAGAGTAAATACTTTCTCCCTTTGTGCAACCCAGGGAACAAGAGTATTTAGTAGAGGCATTTATGGGGTCTATTATTAGCCTATGCTTAGTATTAGACAAAACACTTTTAATACAGCTGAATAGTTACAGCACTGGAAAAATTAACATATATATATACTTTCTTGTTTATTTGGGAACAATATACAGTATTAATCTTTACATTAATTAATGATCTAGCTATGGTTTGATACCTATATTGTAAGTCCCAATGCTACTGGTAGATGGTTGTGGCACTGGTCTCAGTGGTCTCATCATGTCACAATTCCTCATGTATCATGTGTGTAATACCCGTTAAGTTGATGGAATCTCATTAAAAGATACTGTAATATTTATTCAATAAATTGTCTCCCCATTTTGACCCTAGGAGATGCTGTCATTTGTGGAATTATTTAACCAAGAGAAAAGAGACTTTCTGCCGCTGCTGTCATCAAAAAGAAACGTGGCTGAGTTCAGTAAAGACCTGCAGCGGATGAGAGAAACATGGGATAGCTTAACTTCCCAGGTTAAATAAGCATTTCTAGCTGCTCTTTATGTTGTTAATATGAAGATAGCATTCACCTCAGGAACTGGTGCTCTGGCATACTTGTGCTGCTGTTTCTTTTGAGTGCACAAAGGGAACTCTGCATTTCCAATGGTAAATGTAGATATTGGCCCTGATCCTGGGGTCCAGCTAAGCTGTGCTTGGTGTGCCACGCCATTTCTCAGTGGGAAAGAGAAGCACCTCTGTACTGTATATATCCCTGTCACCAGGGATCTCAGGGTCCTGCAAGGTACAGTCTGGAACTGATCTTCCTCTAATTTTGGTCTAGGTTTTAGCTTTTTCCGTTTGACATAGTTCCAGCTAAATGATAATAATGCAGCCTGGGAAGGTGCAGGCTGCAGAATCTGGTGGCCTAGATATTTTTTCCCTTGGCTTGGATGGGCTTCTTGATCACACTGCCCTGTCACAGAAGCATGGTTCAGCCCAGAATCATGTCAGTGGTCCCTGCACCTTGACAGAGAATAGATATGATTGGTACTACCTAACATCTCCCTGCTTCCACTAACTAAATACTCTGTAGGAGTTGCCCTCACATTGTCAGTAACTATTGGTAAGTGTTCCTGTGCCAAAGCCTCATGCTAGACACTGTATATAGTGAGAACTGTATATAGTACTGAATCCCCTGTTACCATACAACGATGACAGAAATTAGAACAGATCCTGGCCTCAGATATTCTCAGGGGACTTCTAGTTAGTGGCAGCTGCTTGCTTGCAACTGTGGGCAAGATCATATCTGAGGTAGTTAACATCTCATGTTGCTTGGCATTTTATTTGTTGACCTTATGAATCCTTCAAAAATAAGGGAAGAAACTAAGAAAGAAATGTTTTATCATAGACTTGTATTCTCCTTTTAGATTAACGAATGGAAAACAATGCTGGACTGTGTGTTACCCCCACCTCTGGATGGTATCGAGCTCTGGCTCCAAGAGGTAGAGCATCTGCTTGCAGAAGATTTGCCTGATTTGCAAGACCACTGTAAAGCAATGGCCCTCTTCAAAGAAAAAATTATAGTATTTAAGGTTAGTTGATCAGAAAAAACATGTTCGGACACGCATCTCATTGTAAAAACGTTACATGAGTTCCTTGAGTCTGCTTTTATTTTACCTTTTGTGACTCGCCTTTTGGATTAGATTCTGAGTTGTATGGTTACTTGACATGTCCTTGTTATAAACTGAAGAGTTAGAGATTATTCTAGGTTGTGTCGGCATCACTGCTAATTAGTAAGATTATGTGGCAAATCCTAATGTAAGATCCAGTTTTCACTTGCTTATAGCTTTGTCAAGTTTAGCCACTTTGGGTAGGTAGACATTAAAAAAGCCCAAGGTGGAACTGATCTAAATTACATGATTTTCTGTAAACTGCATAGTTTATATCAGTAGCAAACAGAACACACATTCACCCTTTGATGGCAGGGGGGAGGGCACACAGGCTGCCTATCTTAGATCGGGTTCTGCTGTTTTTAAACTAGTCTATATGTGCCAAACTTCTGTTCTGTTTTGGGTTTAGACTGGTTTCTGATCACTTAAACTGGTAAACGTGTAATATCTATACCTGGCCTTTATCTGCAATTTTCCATAAAGGGTGTCTCCATGAGGTCTGATTCTTATTCTTAATTTTAACCAAAAATACTATATTTTTCACATACAACACACCTTTTTTGAAAAAAATCCAGCTATTGGAAACCAGACTGCACATGATATGCCAGGAAATACAGTTAGAGCAGTTTCTGCTGCTTATTGGGTGAAAACAAAAGTAAAGTGTGCACACAATCTACAAGGAGCAGGACAGTGAGCAGGCTCAAGTCTCTAGCTGCTGCTACTTAGCTACTTACTACAAGGAAAGATTTTTTTTTTATTCTGCTTTTCAAAAGCAAGGTGTGTATCTTGTGCCGGGGCATATGGTATGTGAGAAAATGTGGTAGTTAAACTATTTCTGAGGAAGAGGCTAGGGAAAAATATCTTACTTACCATATTTTCATAATCTCCCATTGCTAATTTAGATTAAATTGACACGTTCTTACAAAATAGTTTGATGTCATCATGTTGGAAAATTTCTGTCCCTCTCTGGTTCCAGCTCTAGCTTTAATTTTTGACCTACTTATGACCTACATGGGTATTTTCAGTGTGACGTGTCATGATAGAATTTCTGGGTTCTCTACATGCTGTTTTAAATATCAGAAATTACACACACATGCACACTCACACAACTATGCTAAAGCACTTTATTAAGGTTGCAAATTTAAGCATGCCAAATTTAGGGAATGCTAATTAGAGCTTAACGTGCCTTTGAGCTTGTTTAGGTATGGTATCATGCCGGTTTAGGTATTCATGCAATCTTTAGTTCCATGATCACATCCTTGCAACTTGATTGTGTGTGTAACTATTCCCTCTATTTGTAGCATGTTTCTTTTCATCAGCTGCAATTCCTAGGTGGTATAGCTGGTAGGTGTATTTAGTATTAGTGTGCAGTGACACATTAATACTATATTTTGATCAGTGACATTCATAGAGGAGCACTGTGTTATGTTATAGTGTTTCTTAATTGTTACTTTATCATTTTAATTAGCTGATTTTGGCAGTTGACTTTGTGACACATCCCCTGTCATATGCAGCCAAACTGTCAAGTCCTGACGTCAGACAATTAATATGGTATCACTATTAGCAGGATAAATACTTTTAAATTATTATTTTACAGCACTGATCATAACTGAACATATTTATTTTTAATGTTTTGTAAATGAAAAGCTTTATTTGTTGAAAATTGTATTGCAATGTGGTGTGTCCAAAGGGTATAAGTTAGGGGTATGTGAGTGGTCTGTATTTGATTCAGATTCAGCCCGATTTGGGGGATAGTGATTTGATTTGTTGATTTGGATCACTGTCCCGATTCAATTTGGCCAAATCTGAATCTGAAGGTTTGACTCTGATTCGGAGAATCAGTGATTCGGCCATAGACACAGCTTTAAATGTTTTTTCTACGTACCTCAAGGTGCCAGGTACAGCTCGTGAACGCTGCAATGGAGGGGCAGATGGAGCATCACACAGGAGGGTGGGCCCCTCCCCTCATGCTTGGAGGTGGACGCCCCCCCAGCTCAGCAATCGGCTACGGGGAACCCCGGGGGGCACCCCCAGACCTGGAAGGCACCAGTTGCCAAGCTGGGGGGCAGGAAAGGGGGTCTCCCGTCCACTCTGTGGCAGAACCATAAGTGGACTGGAAGTGCTTCTGGTCCACTACCGGGTCTACCACCAAGCATGCTGGGGACCCCACCTCACTTCCATGGGATGCTCCATACACCCCACCATCTCAGCATTGATGAGCTGCCTGGTACCTTGAGGTATGTAGAAAAAACATTTAAAGCTGTGTCTGTGTCCGAATCATCGAATCTCTCTGAATCTCTCCAATTCGATTCAGAGAGATTAAAGAGTCTCCTGATTAGATTTGGAGATTTGGCTGCTGAATTGGACTGATTCTCCACCGAATTGAATCAGCGACCTAAGTTTTACACAGCCCTAGTATAGGTGTAAATTTAAAAAGAAAAAAAAATCACTGATAGCATAGTCTTAATTCAGTATCACCTGTATTTAGATGTTTACTATGCTGAGGTATTTTTGTTGTACTGAAGCAAATGCTTGCTTTTGGATTAAATCTGTTAAATATTTACAATTATGCTTTAATTAAAAAAAATGAAGTTAAATTCTGTGATGAATGTTTTTATTAGCTCCTACTATAATAAAAGAGTAGATTGCATGTTCTTAACTACAGTACTAAACAGTGAAATAACTAAATGATACTACTTTTTTCAGGACTTGATGGATTGTTTTGCTGGCCACTTGGACACCCTTCAATCATTTGAGAATAAAGATGAGAAGAATATGCCTTTAGTGCCACTTGAGAAGTTAGAGGAAATGAAAAGAAGGTTGTGATTTTCAAGTCTATCCTGTCAGCAATCTGAGCTGACAGCAGTCTATTGCTGACTTTGCTACTGATTAGCTATATGAAGTTTGGCTTATCGTATAATTTATTTGTACCCTGTCCTGTTGAGCATCCATTCATAGCATCTGATGAAGTGGGCCAGCAACTGGCAACCTTTTTAGGCTGTGGGATGGGACAACCTAGTTTGGGTTGGAGGTAGGAGGGAAGGCAGAACCTAGGACCTAGCTGCCACCATGGCTTCTCCCCGTGGTGGCATGGAAAGTGACCGTCACCAAAGCCTTCTCCTCCCGCCTCCATCAAATATCACCAAAGCTCCAAGTCCATGGGGCAGATCAAGTGGCTCGGATCTGCCTTCAGATATTTTCAAGGATGCTGCAGGGTGCAGCAATGTTAGGACTGTGAGGTGTGCAAACATGATTCACTAGATAAACCCAGAGATTTCAACTAGGAGTCCGTAGTCTTAAAAGCATTCCAACCTGCCCTGGTCTTTCTGAGTTCTTGACAACACAAAAATTGCTCTGTTATTTTTCAGTAGTAAAAAAACCCAAGGAAAACTAAGAGCTGGTATTTTCTGAGAGGTACATCAAGTCTAATGAGGTTGAGAACCACTGCTGTAGGGTGCCAGCCTGCCCTGCCTCCTGCATGATCTGGTCTTCATTTTCCCTGCCTGGGAAAGGGGAATAATGATACTGTCCCAGAGCTGGTTGTCAATGTTTTGATGAAATGGTCTTTTCTCAGAAAATGTCAATTTGCTGAAATCAGATCTTTCTGGAGAAAAGTATGCACCACTCTTTACAAAGTTGGAATTTCTGGTTAAAAACAGAGAGAGTGGAGAGAGGAAGAGAGCATAACCATTGCAAAATAGCCAATAGCCGGTGGACAGGGCACTCGCCTGGAAGCTTCAAGCACCTGCACTAGTAAAAATTCAGTTATTTATATAAAGTGGAACATCTTCAACAGGAGAGCTTGCGAGAGAGAGACACCCCACCAAGGCTTGATTTTCAGACAGCAGATGCTTAGCAGTTCTGAAACTCAGTCCCTGTTTCTTAAAGTGGATGTCCAGAAATTAAGGTGGCCCAAATCATTGGTTACAGAAAAATTAACCCTAAATATATTAGAATTTTTTATCCCTCAGCAGAAAGGGTTTGTGTTTGCAGTCTGCACAGTGTGGTGTAATATCTGGAGTTCACATAATTTTAAAGTTAGAGGTCTCTTCTTGTAAATGAATTGTTCATTATGCCCCAAAATATTAACCACATTCCAAAACTCTCTCTTCTTTTTGCAGGTTTAGCAATATCAGGTTCACAAACTTCAGCCTACTGCTGGAATATCACTGCCACCTGTGCTCAGCTATATATGATGAAGTGACATCGAAGTTAAATATCTGGAACATTAAATATGGGGCTAAGGAGTCTGTGGAACTCTTGCTGGCGGATTGGCATGTAAGCTTTACAAATATTGTGTTTTTGGTAATTTTTCTCTAGTGCAACCTCATGTCACTCCTTCCACTATAATGAGTCTCTCAAAGCAGGGGTAACTTGGCTGGCTCAAAATGTTTAGGGTTTATGTAAAAGCTCATGGGTCTCAGAATCAACCTATACCTTTATAAAATTCTGGCTACTCTGTGTCCCATTTCACTGTAGATAAATATGCCACACATAGCTAAAATGCTCTCAGGCTGGAATAGAAAGACCATCCAGCAGGTGTCATTGTAAAGCAATGATAAGCACATAGAAGCCCTTTCTGAAACTAGGCAATGTTACTAATTGAAATAAATAATGAATGGCTATTGTTCTCAACCCATATAGAATGAAGTAAATCTGGCCACTTAGTTGTGACCATTGCGTTACACCAGAATGAGCCTGTCGTGTTGGCAGATTGGTATGCCTGCTGCCTGGCCAACTTTGTCCCCTTGGGAGCTCCTCAACCAATCCTTTAAATACAAACACGGTCCTTGCACCAAACAGGCAAACAAACCAGGAGACAAAGCTTTTATCCCTTCTCCAGGCAGCAGGGGAGGCCCTTGAGCTCTGGGCCAGTCCTGGAGCATGGCCCCTCGCTGGTGACAAACTTGTCTGAGTTGCACTCAACCTCCTGCCCACAATCCAGGCTTTCCCCAGCTCTGTCCTTTGGGTTTTTAATTGTTAGTGGGATATTCCCTCATAAGCTTGATGCCCACAGCTGGGCTTCTACAACGGGGCTGTCTCCTCCCTCTTAAAGAGACAGACTGCCTTGTTACAAGCACCTGTCAGTGCTTACAGACAGTGCTGACACATTTTTATGCTGCATTTCTTCCTAAATATCCTCCCTCCACAGATTTTTTTTCAGTATCTCCTTGAAACAGTTTTCAAGAATTCTGTAAAGTCGGGGTATCAAACATGCAACCCACTGGCCTGATCTACCCAGCAGCAAGGAGTCTTTGTATTGGTGCCTGCAGCAAAGGAGTTAAAGCTACTGCCACTTGGCTCCCATCACTGCTGGCTGCTGGAGCACTGTACCTCCAGCTGCAGCTGTGAAGGTGATGTTATAGTGGGGGATGTTGAGCCAGGGGTGACTGGTGCCTCATGAGTCTGGGGGGGCACAACTTGTGGGTAGGCCTGGGGCTGGCCAAAAGCCCCATATCCATTCCTATACTTCTGTGCTCCCCCGTCCCCAACATGCCGTCAACCTGTGCAGCAAAAAAGCTGCCCTGTCCTGAGCAGTGCCAAGTCAGGGACCGAACCCAGGTGGGTATGTGCCCCCTCATACCGCCCTACCAGTCACCTGTGTGTTGATCAGTGGTGGTGCTTTTTCTTTGACTGCTGGTGCCAACACAGCAGCTCTGGCAGCCCACAACAAGAAGGCCTGCAGTCTGGATCCAGCACATTAGGAGCCACATGGTTCAGATCCATCCATGGCACCTGCCATTAAGTGTTATCCTTCAGGTTTGGTTACAGTGAAGCTTTTTTTTGGTTGGATCTTGTGCGAGTAAGTTCACAAAAGTTTCAGATTTATTTAAATCTGAGAACGTCAAAGCAAAACTCAGCCAAAATTGCTGCGTTTCTTGTGGTCTGAAGTCCAAGCCTCGTGAAAGTGCTGAGTTTTGGCATGATTCTAGCGAAAACACATGAGGCAGCGTTCCTTCTCCGTAACAGGCTGCGAGGCATTCTCTCACACTGTGCCTCCTCTCGCCGCTTCCTCTCTTCCAATTAGGCCGTGTTTGCTCCTGGCCTTCTCTCTTCTGGCATCATTTTTGTGGGAGGCTTCCTTTCCTTTATAATAGTTAGATAGCCAGCAGTAGCGACCCACTCCCTGCCTCGAATCCACTGCTTCTCCCGAGGGAGAGTGGGAGAGCTGCTTTACCACTTGTCACAAATCCATAGCAGCAGGATCTGCCACCACCTGCCGCTTTACCATGGGAATATGCTGCAGTTTCCTCTTCCTCTTCCTCCTCAGTCTGGATGGATCCTTATGCTCCTCCTGGTGGAAGAGTTGTCCTGTCTGGTTATGCTTCAGGCTTAGTTCCTCTTTTGTGCTTGGTTCATTGCAGCACATATGGGGCTCAATACTACCATCCTTAACAAGCAAAGCTCCGGTTTCAATTAATGAAAATTTTGTCTGAAATTGGACTGCTGTGTGGCAACCTGTTGTGTAAAATCAATACATGCCTGAAGACGTCAGCGATATTAACCCATGTTGTGGTGGGCTACGAAGGGAGAAACCCAAATTTCTCAGATTTAATAAGATTCTCCTGGCCCCTTGGTGCATCATTAAAATGAATTATTATTTTGATGTAATATTCTTAGGCTACATTAGGTATTCATGGAGCTTCCCAGGTATAAAGAAAACAAGGGCCTTCCCTAAGGGATTATGACCTTATTTCTGAAATAAACAACCCTACCGTGCAAACACTGCTGTCTTTTTGAGACAATTTGTGCAGGGATGGGCAAAGTATTGCCCATGGGCCATATCTAGTCTGCCAGTTGATCCTTTCTGGCCTCTTGACTGCAATTAGGAGCCTGAGGAGGGAGGACTGTGCCCACCCCACCCCACCCCACTGTCCATCCCCGCTCTGCCCCAGTCTCCTGTTGGTATTGCAGCTGTGTAGTCCTGGCACCACAGCCACTGGCACCCGGGCCTGCATAGCATGGGACACGATGCAGCATGCCAAATAGCTGTCCTACCCACTTGCTCACTCACTGTGATGAGCTGCTGTCACCATGATGCCACTAGTCTGTGCAGGCTGCTGGGGGACAGTGGGGAGGGATGGTGCTCAGCTTAGAGCAGCTGCTCCTAAATTTCCCAGTGTGGCATAGCAACAGCAGTGACTCATAGCAGTGGGTGGGATGGCTTCTTGGCATAATGCATTGCACCCCATCCTGTGTTGTCCCATCTGCCAGCAGCCGTGGTACCAGGACTGCACAGCTGCAGCACCAGCAGGAAACCAGATGGGGGTAGGGATGGATGCAAGAGGGAAGAGGAGTCTACATGCTGCCCAGCCTGGCCCTAGCTACGGCAGAGTTGAGTGGCATGGAGCACACCCCTTCCTCCTCAGGCTCCCAGTGGCAGGTGGTGGGCCAGATAGGATCATCTGGGCTACCCGGCCAGTAACAGAACTCCTTAAGTGGCCCTCCAGCCCAAATATTTGCCCACCCCTGAACTAGTGGCATGTAGGAGTTAGGTTTGTCCATTCAAGTAGTAGCACTGTGCAAGGTCTGGCTGCATCATAGGCCTAATTCTGTCAAGGGCGCGAAGAGGAGCTGTGGTAGATGCTTTGCTGTTATGGTTTAACGTCTGTTTAGTTGATTTGTGTTTTTGAATTCCTCATCTGAGTTTCCTGCATGTTTCCATCCCAGTCAGTGTTCCCCATACTGATTTCCTTTTGCTTTGGGCAGGATTTTATTGAGAAAAGAAGAATCATAACTCAGCTAGAGACTGCTTTTCAAATATGTGAAGACTTGAAAAACAAAAGCAAAACCACTACTACGTTGGGTAAGTGCATGCAAATAGATTAATATTAACGGCTGTTCTTTAACTGAGGCATTATTGGGATTTTGATTTTACAGTACTGTGATTTCTTGTAGAACTTTGGTTTTGTTTAATTTCATTGTTTTCCAAGCATATGATACTAATCCCCTTAAAAACCAAATGGAAGAATTTCCATTTAAAAAAATGGCAGTTTCCAAGTGACTGAAAAATATTCTTTAACTTGATTTTGAAATTATTCATGCGAATCAATTATTTTTTCTAATATTCATGTTAAAATGCATTTGATATTCCAGCTGGTGATTCTCAGTATACTAGCAAACTGTTTAAGATGGTGGAGTCTAAGATTTTGATGTGCAGAGAATATATTTCCAATGTAAATGCCATCCTACAGAAAGCACTTTCTTCTTGGAGTACTTATACAGAGAACATGCCCTTACTGAAAACTTGGTTGGAGGAAGCACGGAAGGGCCATCCTAGAAAGGTATGTAGCTGGGTTTCTGTTTGCCTACCTTTTTTGCATCATTTTGCACATAACGCATTATATATGCAAGTCATTATTGCTATTGTTTGGATGCTTCTTAATATGCTTTCAATGAATCTCTCTAGATCTCCACGGAGAGCCTGTCAGCCTGGAACTCAGTGCATGGTTCCTTAAATGAAGCTGGGAACTTTTTAATTGAAGTCAGCAGTGGGGATGTGGGATCAGAGATTTCTAAAGAACTGAAGAAACTGAACAGGAAATGGGCTAAATTTATCAAGAGAACACAGTTTGTAAGTTACTGTGTTTCCATTTTCCTTCCCTGACACAATTTTTTAAAATTTCCACTTCAAAATTACATTTTCTGAATACTGTATATACTTGTCAGTTTGTTAACTGCAGATAATACTGAATTGAGTGCAAGATTATTTACCAGTTTTAAAGACAGAAAAGCAGGCAATACCAGGTCCCTAGTTGCACTTAATTGTGCTTCTTTCTGCAAAAATCCCTTAGATTTCTTTTTGAAATGTTATATTTCAAAACTTTAAACCCATCTATAAAAATATTTCATGTAACAGGATAAACTTTTCTATTAAGTTCTAGTTAGGCTGGTGGGTACGTTCAGTAGGAAGTTTATAAATCTTTGCTAAATTGTATAGGGCTCCTTCTCATCTGGTGTCAACTGGCTGGCTCCATTGACATTTACTGGGCTATACCAGGTTAACTCAGCAGAAAATCTTACTCTGTGGAGTTTTTGAGGACTTGCTGTCGAATCAGATTAACGTCCATAGAAGCTTCTTGATTTTTTCCCTGTTAAACTTAGAGAATATTTTCGTAAGAGTAACATTATTACAGAATACAATAATATATAGATATAGATTTATCTTTCTGTCTATATATGATTGTATTCTGCAATAATGTTATATATATAGATATAGATTTATATAGCTAGATATAGATATAGATATAGATATAGTTGAGAACATAATAGAGCTCCATGTTTTAAAGTAACTCTATGCCCTTCAAGTAACTTTTATTGATGATATGGTTGTGGCCATATTTGATAGCATAAAAATGCTATGCACCATTTTCACAGGAGATGAGATTACTGAGAATGCAAGAAGAGCAAATGAAGCAAGTTACTGACAGTAAGGAAAAAGCTGTGCCTCCTGCAGAATCATTTCTAGATACAGTCAGTAATACAGTAGCAATTTCAACAGAGGCTGTTAGGAGACACATTCAGAACGCAGAGGTAAAGCTTTCCCCTGTGATCTAACCGTGATAGATGCACTGGAATTTCGGTGTTATCGATCAACTGGAAATGTGGTACCACGTTTCTGGGGGCCACATCTCTTGTCCATTCTCAGATCCCCAAAACTCTTCTGGTATTAAGATCCAGAATGCTGTCCATATGTTGACTAAATGCTGGTGACGAAGGGAAAAGTTCATTTTGAGCATGTTACAAGTGCTAAAATAGCCAAGAGCCTAAATCTTCCATATTCACAGGTTAGAGAAAAGAAAGAAGATGCAGCTGAACAGGCCACTGACCTGCTGCCCAGGGTGGGTAAGATTGAAGAGCTTCTTGATGGAGTGGAAAGCTGGGTTACAGAAACCGAATGCCTTCTTGATAAGGTAAAGCAGGAAGGATGCGTGGAACCTGCAGCAGAGGAATCCTTACAGGTAAAAACATACATACAGAGATTAAAATATAGTCCATTGGATTCTTATACTTTGGATAGCATTTCAAAGGTTTCAGTGAAATAAGCTGCTCTAAATAAAGCAGAAGGGAGGTTGGATTTTGTTTCATAAAGTGGTTAATGAAGGAAAGGGGATGTTCTAAAGTTTCTAGGTTTAGGATTGTTGTCCAGCACTGCTTATTAGGATCAGTCCTATTGGACCCCTGAATACCTCTTCCTGGTAATTGTCTTCTCCCAAATATTAGCATCCTTAGCTGATGGAAAGGCAGTCAGTACCATGCTTCGGCTGCTTGCTGCTGAATGATATAAGGTACTCCTCAGTAAACCAGCGTTCTCCCTACCTAGCATTCCCAGCAGGCAAATCCACTGGAAATTAATGAGGTGAGAGTGTGATGAATACTGGTGAGACTTTTCTTGCACAGACAATGCGTTCAGCCCCTGGGGAGGAAGCCCTTTATTCCATCAGTCCTACTTGGCTGGGAGCAGGAGAGCTCTGGCAGGGGTGTGAATCTTCCCCAGCAAGGAAAAAATATTTCAGAAGTTAGCAGAAGTCTGTTATTAATTTATGCCTCTGGGTTATAGGAAATTGGCCGAAACATTCACTGTGTGAAGAGGGAGGAGGGGTTTTAGTGTAGTTGACAAGATTTTTTTTTCAGTCCTAACGTTATTTCATGTAAAGTCTGTGAACTCATGCACTGAGTTAGTTCTGCAAAATTAAAAGATCTGAGCATATTAAAAACGTGAACATGAATTTTCACAGCTTGCAGGTACTTCTATAAAATAACCCCTTGCTCAGTGTGACAGGGGCTTGTTAAAAATGTAAAAGTACTTTCCAATTTAGATGAGCTATATTTCACTGGGACTGGTAACATAATGTGTCTGTGAGGATAAAAGATCAAGTCCTGGCATCACTTGCAGTACAATAAGTAGAAATTATGCATGATACAGTGATTGTCATTACAGGAATGGTAATTGATAGTTTCAAACTCAAAATAAGTTGAATATTCATAGACCAAAGCAACTCTAATAAGGACAGCTACTGATAAATATTCAAACACAGCAGTGTGAGTTGTGCATAAAAATATTCAAGGCAGTTGTTGAACAGCTTATGGTATGCTTGAAACCCTGGCCTGCAGGAAAATTGGTGCGTTGGGAACTTTGCTCATATGAAACTTCTGGTTTACTTCATGACCATGCATGTCCAAATGGTCATGGCTTGTATGTTATGAGGCTATAAGTATGCAAGCATATTTTTAAAATATTCATTGTGAGGCAAAGAAATGCAAAGTGTCATGCTGAGATAAATAATATGAGAAGAAATACAACCATGGAAGTGGAGGAGAAGTTAAATATGAGTATCAAATCAGATGGTTGATAACCTGCTTGTTATACCTCCTTTTTGAATGAAAACACCTTTGTCTCTAGCTTGATATTTTGCACAGCAACATAGTGGCTGTAATAGCAGAGCGTGGTCTGCATTGGACCAAATGGTTCTTACTTCTCAATTCAGTTTTTTATGCCAAATCATACAGACAGTATTTAATATCACAGATTTCTATTGATTTTCATTGAAACAGATCTTAATTGCCAGAGGAACTGCATGCCAAGAACAAGTAGTTGCAGCAGAAGATATCTTACAAATGGTGACACAGAGTATTTCCAGCCAGGTGTCCCTCCAGCATTTTCACACAGCTCAGCTGCAAGCACGAATTGAAGAAGCCAGAGACAGGACTGAGGTCTCTATTACTTCCCATAATATAATTCAGTGCACAGAAAATCTCATTTTAATAAGGCATGGTTAGAAAAACTTCTTTTAGGACCTATTTAAAAAAAAGAATACTTCTATTGTATGAATTGCTCTTCTTCAGTCTTGTTAAGGGTAAAAAGTGAGTAGTTAGAAAAGTAATATCCAATCCTGAATAGCCAGAGTGACATTATGTGGAAATATATTAACAATTTAATTAGCGATATCCATACAAGGTCACAGGCCTGCTTAAGCTGAATGGTTTCTGTAGCAGGGACATTCAGCTTCAGAATCTGAGCAAAGCCTCTTAGCTGACTTGCCAACATGCCTCGCAGTAATACTTTTGCACATACTGAAAACTGCATTTTTCTTCCCAGGCTGCCATGAATAACCTACACATGGTCTTGCCCAAATCGGAAAAGACTCTCTCAGAAAAGGACATCATGACCAATTTTGAAGAATCCCAGCAGGAGCTTGAAACCTCTGTTGTAAAAGCTATGCAACTTGTTGGTCAGAAAGTGAGCCCTGAAGAACACATTTCAAAATACGAGGTAGGTTCAAACAATCACTTCCACCCTGTGTCATATCAGGAGTCTAACCAAACAAAGTGCAGCATTTCTTAGTGACAGTCTACAACTGAAAAGTCAACTTCCAGTGATGTGGAAAATAACACGTACTTCTTGCCAGTTTTTAACATTTTCCTTCATTTTCTTTTATCCCTATTAGCATATTTTAACTTTACATACAAAATATTAAGAAATATTACCACTTGTCTGCATTTATATGTTATCGTTCGCTGTCTTGTTTTTTTTCCCAAGTCCCCAAAATTGTTGGTAACCATAATATTATAAAAACAGCTGGATCCCCATACAGTACTCAGCTATCATTTTTTCCTTTGAAAGGATTTCCCATGATTTATTTCTTCATGTCATTAATATTAGGAGGGGTTTTGTCCTTTTCTAAAAATGGTCTATTATACATATGGTAGTTTGGCGAATTGTATCATCAGAACTTTTGAAAGCGACCTGACCAAGTGGTCATAAGCAGGATCTTTGTTTTCTCTGATAAAAATAATTCCAACATTCTCTGATTAAAACCCCCAGAGTATGGGGGTTTTTGCAATTAAAATGAAATGCTATTATATATATAGGCATCAGTTAAACACAGTGTTTTATCGATTTATTTACAATTTTCAAGCAATTTGGAAGCCTACCAGTACTCAATCATTATAATAAAATAAATTCTAAATACCTATATATTTTGGTGTTTGATTTAGGGTTTTTTATCAGGGAAAGTCCCAGCTCACCCTGCCCCCTTCACTCACCAGGATGCAGTGGCTGTCCACTGCTTTGTGGCACTAAGCAGCTCTGATATGCTGGTGCCCTGCCCCTGCCCATGCTGTTGCCCCCCACCCCCTCAGCCCTGCTGGTGCCCCTCACTCCTGCCCCCTGCCTCCAGGCCCCAGCCCCACAGTGTGTGGGGCGGGGGGGGGTGTGGGGAAGGGGGTGTGCATGTGGGGCAGGGGGTGTGTGAGCATAGGTCCTGCCCACTGGGCCGCGGAGTTGACTCCTGCCTGGTGCTGGTCTGGCCGGGCTGCAGCTCTGTGCCCTGCTGTGAGAAATTTGTGGGGGGGCATGTGTCCTCCTTTTCTCCCCGAGGCATCACCTATGGGCCTGACCCCTTCCTGCAACTGCACACAGCAGTGGAGAGCCACCTTCCTTCCTCCCCACCCAGCCTTCCCAGGACAAGCCACCCATGGCTGTGTCCCGCTCCCCAGTCAGGCCCTGCGACCACACATTCCTGCCTGCTCCAGCCCTGACCTGGCCCCGGCCCCGGCCCCGGCCCCGGGCACCATGCATCACCCTGGTCTTGTAATACCCCCAAATCCAGCCCAGCTGCCAACCCTGCCCCACTACCCATACCATGTGGTGGTGTGAGCCATTGCCACCACCTCAATCTCCCCACAAGTTATGCCCCCCACAGTGCTCCCCCACACATCACCTATGCCCCCCACTGTGACCCCCACATGTTGCCTATACCCCCCCACACCTCCATAAACATACCTGCCAGGAGCTGCAGGAGCTGCTCTCTACCACTGCCTGGCTTTACTGCCAGCCATGCGCATATGTGTGCGTGCACATGGTGCCCCTTGCCTCTGATTGCCCTCCTCTCACTCCCCCACAGCCCCAAGCAGCCCCTTGCAGGCTGGAACTCTGCCAGTCTGCAATGCAAAACTTGCAGTTTCCCAAATTTTTACCTTTAAGGAAGAAAATCCATGTTTCTCTCTATTTTCCCATGGGAAATGGAACGCCTGAATCCCAGGTCATACGATACAAAAATAATGGTTTGCACCTATCTTTGACCTGGTTTTCCTGAAAGGAGGTAAGCTAATTGTAGATTGGGGTCAGCAACATTTTTGGACAGAGTGCCAAAAACAACCACAAGCTCAGCTTATAAAATGTTGGTGTGTCCAGGGCAGATGAAGGGCCTGATCCTTGTTGTGGCAGCGTAGCCCTGGGCCCTTCCCTGAGGCATGTGTGCCAAGTAAAATGCCTTTGTGTGCCACGTTCTGCCATGTATGCCAGGGGGGTTATCTAACCCTATTGTAGATTATGAAAAAAATTGCATCAACGTGGGGTATAGTTGAGTGTTTACTCCTTCTTACATGCACTTTCTTTATTTTCACATAACTGAAAGTATCCTTTCAGTAACCTTTCTGTTTATTTATATGGCTTCAATGCCTTCAAAGTGGCAGTGACAGAAGAGCCACTCAGGAATGCATGAGATCTGAAACACGGTGGGTGTGTCCAGACAAGTGCAGTCATGCAGTATGTGGTGCCGTAAAAACGTTTGCAGCACCATATACCGCACAGTCTGGTGTGCTCCGCGCTTCTAGGGCACGCTGAGTGTACACTGCTTTTCAGCAGCACATGCTACCCAAGCGTGCACTGCTCCATTTTTTTTTCTGTGGTTTTTCCAGGGGTCAAAAAAAACTGCAGAAACGCCCCCCCAGCAGCGCACACTCGGGTAGCATGTGCTGCTGAAAAGCGGAGCCAGGCCACCCAGAGCCACACTGCAGCTGCTGGCCAGGCTCTGCCCCGCAGGATCGCCCCAGCTGCAGCCCTGGGAGGCCCCCAGATAAGGTTGCTGGGGCTAGCACAGCGTTGGCCCTACCTCCCCTACCTGACCCAGGGCAACTTGCCATGCGCCAAAGCATGTGTGGCATGGGCGTTCCTTGGGGACGGGTAGCTGTGGTGCATGGTACACTGTTTTCCCCAGGGAACCAAACGTTCACACAAGTGTGGGCGCACCCAGTCAGGTTGCTTGCGGGTTTGTAAGCATTGATCCTGTCCTGTACCACATGCTATAGTTCTATGACCAGATTTTCAAAGGTGACTAGAAAAGTTGACCCCTATATTACTATGGCTGCCTACCTTGTGACACCTTAAAGGGGCCTGATTCTCACAAAGTACAGAGCACGACCCCCCGCAGAAAACCCAGACCCTTTTAAGCCTCCCTCTGGTATGGTTTTTCTAGGTGAATCCTTCCTCTATACAGTGGGGCTGGACTACATAACCCTTGAGAGTGCTTCCAAACCCATAACTGAGATACTTCAACTTAAGTAGTCACAAGTGAGACACCTTAAACCACCGGTCACTTTTGAAAATGTTGGCCTTGGACTAAATTTCAAGGGGCGTTTCTGTGCTCCCTGACAGGGATTGGGAGGCACACTATTGGGACACTCTATTGCATGGGCAGAGAGATGAGCCTTGTCTTCACATCTAAGACAGAGAATGTGCTTTTTCGGGGGTATTTTAGGAGCAGTGCCTGTGTTTTCCAATGAGCCAGGACTATACAGGTATCTCTGGCCCTTTTTCAGGTGTCCAGGATTTGGGAATGCCTTTGTACCAGACCCTGCCAATTTACCCAGGTATGGGGTATAAGAGCGTCTGGTGCTGTGTCATTGCAGCTCAGTATTACAATCCACGTCAGGCTGCATGCATAGTTATGATATGGTAATTAAATTGGTTTTTTTGCATACACAAGTTCCATTCTGTTTTGGTTTTCTGCAGGAGGCATTTAGCATTTTGAACACTAATTTTGACAAATATTTGAAAGCTGCTGAACAACTGAAAAGTATTTCACCTGCTTATGAAAAACCAGTACTGGAGAAAAAGATCAAAGATGTTCGCAGAAGATGGGAGGTGAGAAAACATACATACAAGTGGTATGTAAGACCACTTGTCCTCAGATATGGGTTCCTAGACAAACAATTTATTTGCAGAGGGATGTATTTGCTTTGTAGCCTGTTTTCTCCCTGTGACCACCCCAGAGGTGTAACGGGGCACGATGGTGTCCTGGATGGGTGGGGGTGCACAGTGCAGTAGCAGTGGCTGAAGGCTTGCTGCTCTCGGGGAGAAGTCACCTCCTTTTTTTTGCTGCCAACACATGTCAGGGGACCATTTAAACACTGATTTTTGTCTGTAAAATACAGATAAAGCAGCAAACCTCCAGCCATTGTTCCTGTTTACTGCTGCTGCTACTCTGTCCTCCCCACTACTGGAGCCAGTCACTGTAGAGAAACAGGAGGGTCTGGGGAAAATGGTGGGTGGGAGGGTGAGGCACTCCCTAGCTCCATTTTGGCATCCCCCCAGCTCTCAAGGAGCACCTGGAGCTCATGCCCTGCTCACCCACCCATCGTTGCATTAGTGGACAATCCTGCTGAGATACTGCGTTCTATATTTTGCAGGAAGTTCATCATTAAATCATATCCTATATGCAGTGGATGATGAATATTGAAATAGAGAAGTTTAATACAACTTTTGCAAAACTCATTAAACAAATAGATAAAGAGAAAAAGCTTATAATCAGCTTTTCAGCCCTCTGTGCCTTAACACACACAGTGTCACCCATGTCACGAGTTTTGCTTGTCCACAGCTTGAGGTGTAGTTCCCCCCAAGCCCCTGCACTTATCTCCTCGAAACTTGGCAGGCTTCATGGCCCAAGCAGGGGCCACTACCCCTGCAGTTTTCAGCCCACTGTGGTGTCATACATACACATGACATGAGTTTTGCTTTCAAGAATTTGGGGTGCAGTTTCCCCCAAACCCCTGCACTGGTCTTCTTGAAACTTGGCAGGCTTCATGCTCTCAGCAGAGGCTACCACCCCTACAAGTTTCATCCAAATCAGACAAAAAAACAACAGTTATAGATATTTGATTGATTCCCCATTATACCCTATGGCTGGATCTCTGAGGCGGCTCCAAAGCTTCAGAGTCGCTTTGGCTGGATTGAAGCGGGAACCCGGTCCGAAGCTCCGGATTGGATCACTGGCATCCGAAGCAGCTGGATCCAAGCTGGATTGAATAACTGCCTACTTGCACAGGCCTAGTTGCTCAAGTGCTATAAATACAGTACTTCAAATTTAATACCTCATTTAAAAAGTGTTTATTTAAAGCACTGTACCCATTTTTAAAGTTCTGTAAAGCCATGCATTTCTGTTAAGTAAAGGCAATAAAGCAGTTTAAATAGAGAAGAAAGCAACTTCTCTACACACTGGGTGCATCTACATATGCATTTTAATGCACATTACCCTATTTTAATGTGCATAAAAGCTTCACAAAAAACTGTGCTCTTTAGCTAATGAACGTTAAAATAGGCTAGTGAACATTTGTGTCGTACCTCACAATGGAGGGCATCTACACACGAGCACGTAGGCTGCTCCGACATGCTAGAATTCCAGTGCATTGGAGTCTCCTGGAGCATAGCAATTGCCACACTCCAGCAGCCTCCTGCATCTCATGTATCAGCGTCCCCAAGCTTAAAAATATTGTGTTGAATGAGCTTTAGTTCAAGCGCACCCACTGCTATTTTTAAGCGCGGAGACACTGATAGTGTGGTGGTGCTTTAATTAGAGCGACTCCGAGCCACTGTAATTAAAGCACTGCCTCTCCCCCCCACACACACTCCTGAAGCACGTGTAAAAGTGGCTGGTGGTACTAGATTTAATGCACATTACCTAAAGGGCATTAGTGAATGCGTAGACACGCCCACCTAAAAATATCTAAAATTGGAATAAGGCAAGTAAACTCATCAGAAAATAGGAAAGTTTCAGGACTCTGAAGAAGTGTTGTTCAGTATTGGAGCTGGTGAATGCAAGTCTGAACTTGCTGGTTTAAGATAAACCAGACTCCCCCTTCTCTCTGGGCTGGGCGGAGCTCTCTGCTCCACAGCAGGGCTGGCCCCTCCCCTCTGATCCCTGGCTGCAGCTCTGGCAAGACTGCAGGCTGCTCCACCTCCCCCCTACCACTCCCTGCTAAGCAGGAATTCCCCCCTCCCCTCTGCATTGCAGAGAGGTGTCTGTGTATTAGCTAGCAGACCACATGTTGGCTACTGTTCATTTTGAATCAATAGCTAGAATCAACAGGCAGAATCAACAGGTAGCTGGTAATGTCCCTCTGTTGTTTTCTTAATGGTGTGATAAGCGCTGAGAATCAGAGCATCCTGCCCAGGCCTAGCCACGCCCCCCCCAGCTCAGTGCTTGCAAGGGAAGGGAGGGCTGCTCTAGCACTCCCTGGTTTCTTGCTTTAGCCATTGCAGGCATGTGCCTGTATTTCTGGGATGTCTGTGCAATTACAGAGTGATTTATCCTAGTTAGGTTAGACCACCATGCAAAGATTGAATCAAGTCAGGCTCAGGCTTTTTGAATATCTGTCCCTAGCCTTGGTTTCCATTCTGGGTCTCTTTGGAATATGGTGAAATAAGTACCATAATGCCTTAGCATGTAGAATGGGGCTAATTACTTGCTTACCATGAAGTGTTTTGTAGTGGATTCAGAGCCTCAGTTGAAACTGCATGTGTATTGGAAAAGAATGCAAAATATAATGCATGAAAATAATCACTTCTTTATAACTGAATGCGTATTCATTATATTGCTTTTCTTCATTTAGGCTTTTTTTTCTCATGAAGGCAGCCTGGGAGAACTTAACAACTGTTTACAAGGTCTTAAAGCATTGTGCCAAAGACGGACTGCAGAAGAAGCTTCCCCAGAAACAAACAAACTAGCTGAGGATTGTGAACAAAAGCAAGAAGAGCTTGAAAGACATGCAACAGATATTTGCTCAGTTCTTTCTTCTCATGTTGGAAAGGGTCAGCCATCTAGAAAAGGGTAAGTGTTTGGTTGCACAATGTATCATAGCTTTATGAAATTAAGAAATGTAGATTATCCCCCTCACTGGAGGATTATGATGTGCAACATACTCCCAAGCATAAGTGTACTTTTAACACCAGCTTTCAGAAACCAATATGTAACGTTAAACTGTATTTTGGCACCTTCTTCATGCTTGGTTCTAATCTTTTGATACATAATTTTAAGTTTTTTCCTCTGTGTTTTATTGTTGTTTTGGTTCCTAAACTGAAATTGATTTTAAACTCCAGGAGCTGCATACTTGCTTCTGAAAATGGAGAAAAGAAAGTTTTTCCCCAGTCAACTGATACACTTTCAACTCAGGAGGTATGAAACCCTTATATGTTATTGGTAAATATTGATTTATTTAGATAGGAACACTGGCACAAGGAAAATATTTAGTATTACTATTATGATTTGTTACATGTCATGATATAAGAGCTCCCACTCAAAGATTAGGAACTCACTATGCTTGACAAGTAGGAGTTCACCAATAAAGATTTTCTTGGCCAATACCAATAGCTGATTATTAACCAGCCATATGGGTCAATATTGATCCAACATCCAATTTACAGGAATACAGCCAGGCTGCTTGGAGAGCAGTGCCCTGCCAGTAAATCTGTGGTGGTGAAGGGGCGTAGGGGAGAAAAGGGGCGTGGGGGGGAAGATCAAGGCCCCCACAGTGAAGAAGGGAGTGGGGTAAGGGCAAGGGTTGGGGAGTCCCACTCTGGCTGTGTGCCCGCTCCCAAGGGGAGTAGGGGGGAGGCGCGTGTACCCTCAGGAGGCTTCAAGTGCCTCTGCACCAATGTTCGTAGTATGGGGAGCAAGCGGGAGGAACTGTGCCTCCTGATTGCGAGTAAGAATCCAGACTTAGTAGGGCTCACAGAAACCTGGTGGGACCCTACCCATGACTGGGCAGTGGACATTTGGGGATACACCCTGTATAGAAGGGACAGGACAGAGAGGAAAGGAGTGGGGGTCGCACTCTACATCAAAGAGCAACTCACATCATCAAGGATTAACTTTGGGTTAGAGGAGGGTTGGGCGAAGACACTGTGGGTCAAACTACAAGGGGAGCATGGCAAAAGGGACCTTATGGTGGGTGTCTACTACCGACCACCCAACCAGGGGGAAGAGGTGGACCGGGACTTATCTGGAGTCTTATGGAGGTGTGTAAAAGGGGGCCTACTGGGGCCAGTCTCCATGTGGCCCACCCACCTGTTCTTGGGCAAACCGCCTGCCTTCTCATCCGCCACGCTTTGATCTCAATTAATTAATTAATAGATGTAATTAGGCGGGAAGCTGCCCATTTTCTGCCCCGCTGCTAGGGGGCACTATCTGCGGCTCCATTCCTCCCCTACACCGCAGCCCAAGCCTCGCAGATGACATCATGATGTTCTCATACACTCCAGTCCCCCACGATGGGACCCAGAATCCTGCTGTAGGACCCTACCTGGGTTCCTCCCTTCAGGCGGACACTGCCATTGTCATACTGGGCCACATATCGCCCTGCCATGGGTTCCCCTTCGGGTGTGGTCCCCTCACTGGGACCTTCGGCTCACACTAGCCCCAGACCACCTCCAGGCCAGTCGGGACCCCAGGACCCTGGCTCTTGGGCATCCCTCTTGGTGGGCCTCCTTGCCCTTCTGACCCTCCTGGTCCTGGCCCCCGTCTGGGCCAGTCAGGGGAAGCTATGGCAGGCCTTGATGTATGACCCATACTCTTATCCCAGGGTCCCCCTCTCTGGGTCCTCCTCCATGGACATGGGGAGCTGGGGTTACCTCACACCATGACTGGGGCCTCAGGGTCTCACAGGGGACTCTCACTCCCTCCCTGGGCAGCAGGTCGTGGTACTACTACTGGTGTTGTATTCGACCCAAACTCTGCCTCCTCACATTGACAGAGCTATCCCCAAGATTATCCCTACCTCTGGTTGTTGCCTGCCTTCTAGCAGCTAAACTGCCAAGTCTGACCGCTTGCGTCGGTTCCTGGCTGTATTACAGGACCTTCACCTTATCCAGGAGGTGCACAGCCCCACTAGAGATAACGCCTTTCTGGACCTGGTCCTGGCTACTGGGGATGACCTGGTAAGGGGACTGCAGGTCCTTGACCACCTGGGCAATAATGATCATCACCTGCTGGAATTCACTATCCAGCACAGGGTGTCAAGGGCTTATAGCAAAACTAAAGCCCTTGACTTCAGAAGGGCCAACTTCAAAGAGCTTCCAAGATTAGTGGGGAAAGCACTGAGGGCCCAGAAGGTAGAGGAGATGGGAGTACATGAGGGGCGGTCATACCTTAAGAGGACGATCCTCCAGGCCCAAAGGGTAACAGTCCCTGAGTGAAGCAAGTGGATAAGTGTGCTCAGAAACCCCCTTGGGCTCAGCAAGTGCATTCAGGAATACCTGAGGACTAAAAGGGTGGTGTACAACCAGTGGAAGGGAGGGGCTATCACCAAGGAGGAGTACTCCTCCTCGGCCCATGAGTGTAGGAGGGCTATTAGGAAGGCCAAGGCAGAGATGAAACTCAGGCTAGTGTCCAGGATTAAGGACAACAAAAAGTCCTTTTTCAAGTACATTGGGAGAAAGAAGAGGGCACCAGGCAATGTAGGGCCCCTGCAAGACTCAAATAGTAACCTTATGGCTACACCAGATGAGAAAATCGATATTTTTAACAGTTTCTTTGCCTCTGTTTTACTGAACAGGGACCGGGATATCCCTCCTACCAGAGGTAGCGACAATCCCAGGGATAGCTCTGTCAGGCTTTGGGTCAGTGCAGATGTAGTTAGGGATCTTCTGGAAGGGCTGGACATTTTTAACTCTGCCAGTCCAGATGCCCTCCACCCAAGGGTGTTGAGGGAGCTGGCAGGGGTCATTGCAGAGCTCTTGGTCCAGCTGTATGAGCATTCATGGTCATCTGGCCAGGTGCCAGGGGATTGGAAACTAGCTAATGTGGTCCCCATTTTTAAGAAAAGGAGGAAGGAGGACCCAAGTAACTATAGGCCCATAAGCCTCACCTCAGTCCTTGGGAAGATCTTGGAGACAATCATCAAGGAGCACATCTGTGGGGGGCTAGCAGGGGAGATCATGCTCAGGGGCAACTAGCATTGGTTCATCAAAGGCAGGTCCTGCCTGACCAACCAGATTGCCTTTTATTACCAAGTAACTAAATACTTGGATGATGGTGTCACCGTGGACATAGTCTTTCTAGACATTAAGAAGGCTTTTGACACTGTCTCTCACCCTATTCTCATTAATAAATTAAGTGACTGTGGCATTGATGCCTACACAGTTGGATGGGTAAAAAATTGGCTGATGTGGCGCACCCAGAGAGTAGTGGTGGATGGGCTGTAGTCAACCTGGTGAGATGTGAGCAGTGGGGTCCCCCAGGGCTCAGTCTTCGGGCCTGCACTGTTTAACATCTTCATAACCGACTTGGACGAGGAGGTTGAACGCACATTGTCCAAGTTTGCTGATGACACTAAGATGTGGGGTGAGGTGGACACACTTGAAGGGAGAGAAAAGCTGCAAATAGATTTAGACAGACTACAAAAGTGGGCAGATGAGAATAGGATGGGATTCAACATAGACAAATGCAGAGTGCTGCACCTTGGGAGAAGGAATCCATAGCATACATACAGGCTGGGGAGTTCCCCTCTTGAAAGCACAGAGGTGGAGCGGGATCTTGGAGTCATTGTTGACTCCAAGATGAACATGAGCCGCCAATGCCAGACTGTAGCCAGCAAGGCCAGCCATACCTTGTCATGCATCCAAAGGTGCATCTCAAGCCGGTCGATCCTCCCCCTCTATGCAACATTGGTCAGGCCTCAATTGGAGTACTGTGTCCAGTACTGGGTGCTGCACTTCAAGAGGGATGTGGCCAGCCTGGAGAGAGTTCAGAGGGCCACCCATGTGGTGAGTGGGCAGCAGGACAGGCCCTATGAGGAGAGACTGAGGGACCTGAACCTGTTCAGCCTTGGCAAGAGGAGGCTGAGGGGGGACCTGGTGGCTGCCTACAAACTCATCAGGAGAGATCATCAGCAAATAGGAAGAGCCCTATTCTCCCCAGCACCACCTGGGGTGACGAGTAACAATGGTAATAAGCTGATAGGAGAATAGGTTTAGGTTAGAGATCAGGAGGCAATATTTTACAGTTAGGGTGGCCAGAATCTGGAACCAGCTTCCTAGGGAAGTAGTCCTTGCCCCTACCTTGGGTAAATTTAAAAAGAGGTTAGATGATCACCTGTCTGGGCTCTTGTGAACCCAGCATTCATTCCTGCCTGTGGCAAGGGGTCAGGCTAGATGATCTGTTCAGGTCTCTCCTGACTCTAGCTACTATAAAACTATGAAACTATAAGGGAAAGGCAGCAGAGTGGAGTATCCTGAGCAGGGGTGGTGCTAGGGGGAGACTTGCGGGGCTATAGCCACCCTAAAATTCCCCAAAGCCCACCAGTAGCTATCCCTCCCACCACTGCCACCACCACCCACCTCGTGTAGCTGAGTGCACTATGCTCCCACCCACTCTGAGCCTAGCCCTGGCCCAGCTCCCCTGCTGACAAGAGTCTGGCACAGTGCCTGGCCCCAAGCCTGCAGCAGACAACCCACATCCACCCCATGCACAAATTTGGGGAGGCACATACCCCCGCATGCCTCTCCCAGGGGTGCACACTGTGGTAGGGAGCTGCCCGCTCCTCCCCACTCCCCTGCACCCCCTGGACAAGCCACCCACAGCTCCTCCCCACTCCTGGCCCCGGGGTCCCATTCACCACCCTGGCTGGGCAGTGCCTGCCCCTACCCCAACCCCTGCCCCAGTCCCTGCCCCCCCATTCTCCTTTCTCCCCCATAAGCTTACCAGCAGGACACTCCTCTCCAAGCTACCGGACAGCATTCCTGGCCACATGCATGCATGTGGTAGCATGCATCCACGCAGCATTTATTAGTGACATTATGGACTACACTGGCCCCAAAAAGCTGATAGCTAATGATGTTAATTTTCCTTTTATTGGTGCCTATCCGATATGCAGCCAATATATCAGTGCACCTCTGTGTACAAGTATTATTCAAGAGACAACGCTTGTCCAAAGAGTTCACATTCCAGTTCCTCTCCCTGAAAGGTATTCATCCCTGTGGCAATCCCACATAAGTCTTCAAAATAAAATATAAGTGGGGCATAGACATTTTACTGGCCCCTGGCATGGGGATAGATCTCAGCTGCTTACACTGGGGAGCCACACCTGAAATACTGAGTCAGGTTGCATCTCCCCCACAGTAGCTAAAACTGTTGAACAAGTTGGAGCGGAAACAAAGAAATAACAGGTTAAGAGGTCTTAATATTGCCATTAAAATAAAACATAATATTTTACTATAATATAATTTTATAAAATATTATCATATCTGCATTAAAAGATTGGACACATAAAGCTTTTTAAAATAGTTTCCAATGTGAAGAAAGTATGATAGTCTACCAAGTTTTGTATGACATAGTGGAACAAATCTTGTCTAGGGTGGTGCAGGAGCATAATAGTTCACATAAAAATAATGCACAGACGCAGTAGAGTACTTGTCAACAAGATATCCAAAACATGCTGATGACCTACACAGAGTTCAACATGAGTCTCCACAGCATAAGCACCAATAGCTGAAGATGTGAAGGAAACATCCGTCATTATGATCTGTTATTGTCAAACAAGAAATCGGTTGTTTCTTTCTTGTGGGTGTGTGTGCGTGCGTGTGTGCGCATGTGCCTATTGATTTCCATTGAATGTACAGTTATATTGTAACACAGACATCATCATAATTGATTTTTTCACACTTGCTTAGGTGGCAGGACCTATTACAGATGAGATTTTGGAAATGGATGTGAAACATCAGAATGGAGAAAGCTGTACAAAGGAGTCAGAGAAACATGGTGATTTGCCATTAAAGACCTTGTTAGAGAGGTAATTTTTAACTGGCAGAATATATACATGTTTAAGAGACAACAGGAGACTGAAATTTTGAAAATACATTTAAAATGGTATGCATCTGGACTACTTTATCCATGCTGGATACTGTTCTCTACTTATACCAAATGTTGCTTGAGTATCCATATAGATTAGTTATACAATTAGTTGCTCCAATAGTTAAATATTTTTAAAGATCTTTATAGCAAAGATGGAGTTATTTTTTTCCTGCTCATATCTCCTCTTTGGTGAGGGAGACCTGTGCTTCAGGTGTATATATATGCCTTATTAATACTTCTGAATACGGTAAAGCCAATATGGTGGACCAGATTTTTAAAGAATGGCTGGTTTTGCACACCCAGAACTCCTGTGAGAGCATGCAAACTGTCATTCACATACACATATCTATACCTAAGTGAGCAGTAATTCAAATGTATGCATAAATGCTCTTCAGTGTTTGCTCTGTTTGGAAAACAGGCAAACATTATATTAGAAAATTGCTGAACTTTCTTTAAATGCCATGCTGTGATCTAGCAAACCAGAGTCTTCTGTTACAATAAAAATAATCATATTAAAATAAATGCCGTGTCTAAAAACTGCTGCTTTTTTCCTAGCTTTGATGCAGAGAAAAGTAATCTGGAACTTCATTTACAAAGAATCAAAGATGAAGCTGTGTCTGGTTTTACCAGTGAAATACAAGATGCCTCATGCCTTCAGAATAAACTGTGTGAGCTAGAGGTAGATACTGAGTGTTTTCACAAACATATCACTTGTGTACAATGTTAGTGCATTAGGAATAAGGAATTATGATATTTTCTCATTCTCAATCTCCTTCAAGATGCTGAGCATGCTCTAGGGGGTAATAAGCATCTGCAAGAGCTGTTGCATTCAAGGGGAATCCTGAGGGCTCAGCAGTCACAGAAAGGCTGGGGCTCTTCAGCTTGGAGAAGCGCAGGCTCAGGGCAACCTGTAAATACGTAAGGGGTGGGCATCAGGATCTGGGGAAATGCCTGTTCACTGGAGCACCCCAAGGAATGACAAGGTCCAACAGTCACAAAGTCCTGCAAGACCGTTTTAGACTGGACATAAGGAAAAACTTCTTCACTGTTTGAGCCCCCAAGGCCTGGAATAGACTCCCCCCAGAGGTGGTGCAAGCACCTACTCTGGACACTTTTAAGATACACTTGGATGCTTATCTTGCTGGGATCCTTTGACTCTAGCTGACTTCCTGCCCTTTGGGCAGGGGGCTGGACTCGATGATCTTCTGAGGTCTCTTCCAGCCCTGCTGTCTATGAAAGCTATTAAATGTACTTTGCAGGACTGAGGTCATACACAAAGTGGAATTGTGCCAGCGTGGCCGGAAGGACAATTTGCCCCATTACCTGCACAATTAATCTAGGCTTGTCATTTGTAAAGGTCTGAATTGCCAGTAAAACATTATTTTGTCACATTACATAAAAAAACCCATGCGTGAAGCTTGCAAAGTCAGGCATTCCTGACTGTGTTTTACTCATTACCTATGCCTGGAAGGGGCTGCAAAGAACACGGGGGAGACAGTGTCCCTGCTCTTAGTTCCTCCTAACAGATGGAAAGAACAAAAAGTACCACTCAGTCCTTATAACCCTGGCTTAAGGTATCTTTTGTTGGTTTGAGGAGGTGGTGCATAGTAGCCAGGTTTGAATGTAGGACTTCGGGGCAATGATCACTACAGATGGAATCTCTGAACAGTTTAGCTCTAACTGGTTTCTGTTGTACCTGTACAAAGGCTTGTAACTTGGTCGTATTTGGGAGAATTTTCATAGAGATGGTAAAAGGTGCGTACCTACCATCAAGGCATCCTTTCTGCAGAATTCCAAATCATTGCTCCAAGCCTAGAGATGCAAGTTTTTCTCAAATAAATGGTTGAAAGTTTTTTTGGTTTTATTTTGTTTTGTTTTTAACATGTGCAAAACAATGCATTTTCCCATCATTCTTGATAAATGACTGGACCATTCTGTTGAAGTTTTTCCAAATAAAAAGTAGAAACCAGAGGTAGATACCTGGCTTGGAAAATTTTAGTCCAAGTGGGTAAAGCCTAGCAAAGTTAGAAACAGTTAACAATAGGTCCTTGAAATGGGAAGTCTGTAACTATCCTGGCAATCATAACTATAAGTGATACTTTCTAGTGTATAGTAACACTATCGAAGGTAATTTTCAAATGCATGAGGTATTATGTAGTGCCATTTTCAGTCTTATAACTATGTACATTTATTTTAGGTTTTACAGAGTAAAGCTAATTCATGTTGGATGCAGTTTGAAATTATTGCATCTAAGTTAGAAAATCTTGTGGATGAATCAGAGAAACTTACTATTTCTGAAATGAGAAACAAGCTGAAAAGAGAATGGAGTGAGCTTCAGGTTGTTCTAAATCCCAGGTATAAAATAAAGTTACATGGCTTTACTTCGCATTATCTGTGGAGCAGTATGTTGTCATGTCATTAAAACACATAAAATTGGGTAGTGCATCTTTTGCATTCTGCAGGGCAGAGGTAAAATTGCATGAGGTCTCCTAATTTTGGCATTGCTTGATTTAAATCATATAAACTTAACACAGTCTTGCTGTATTTTATGGAGTATTATCTGTCATATGTACAATATACCAATAAACATCTAGGGGCATTGGCATTAAGAACTTTAAAGAGCAAACTTTTATAAGACCAAGTTTTAGTTTCCACATGGTTATCTTTGGAGTTTCCTTCAACCTTTTGATTAAAATACATAGAGTGGGGTCTGATCCTGATTACATTTCAGGCAAAATTCCCCTTTATACCTGTGTGAGAAGGGTACTCACCAGATATATGCAATGGCCAGTGGGTTTACAGTAAAACTGTGCGGTTTTTTGCCCTGCTGCATGCTTAGTGCCTTTTCCCTGGCTGCTGCTCATGTTCATTTTTATTTCCCTTTCTTGTAGAATGAAATCATTAAAGACTGCTTTGGAACTTGTTTTGCCAATAGAAAATGAATCCAATTTTCTATGTGAACGATATCAGCAGCTGCACAAAAAGGATGTACAGCTATTGACTCTGACAAATATTCCTCTCGTTTATGGACAATTGAAGGTAAGAGATAAACACAAAGGGCACGTTTCAGTTTTCTAACATGGGAACAGTGTGAAACCCTGCAAAACTAGGCATTTGGACAGGCAAAAACAAGAGAACTGTATGGTACTTCTCACTCAGGGATCTAGGAGTGTCCTTAGCAGTCTGAGAGGTTCTGACCCTTTTGGAGTTTAACAGCATGTGTTATCCCCTTTTCTGTGAATAATATTGCTACTGCAGAGGGAAGGTAAGAATACCTTCATAACGGAATCATAAATATCACTTCTTGCTTTTGACTCCTCCTCCCATCTAGTATGACTTTGGTTTCCACCTATCTGTTTTTTATTAGGCTTGAATTGAAGAAGTTCTGACTGCTACAAGCATGACCATTGCCTGTTCTGGGAATTGTACCATCCAGAAGACCTTTAGGCCCCTGACACATGTTACATTTAAGACATGATTAACAGGTTGATTGGGTGTAAAATAATAACCCGGCACATGTGCACCTCTATTTAGGTATGGTAATGAAGTAAATAAGCCACAAAAATATTCCACATATAACGTAGAGTAACTTTGTGGCTTGTTTGCATCATGCCTTAAATTGAATGTGTGGCTACCCAGGACCTATCAAAACCTTGTGTGCCACGCAGCTGGGTAGCATACATGGTTTTATAGATCCTGGCATAGGGGGATCCGGGAATTGGGTTATGGCAGCCAAATCCCAGGGTCTCATGCCAGGCATGAGTAAAAAGCCTGTGTGCTACCTAGTTAGTTGACACATGAGGGTTTATAGCTCACTGTACACTGCAGCAGCCCAATGCCAGGCTCCCAATGTATTAGGACCTGTTAAAACAATGTGTGCCACTCAGCTGGGCAGCACACTTAGGTTTATAGCTCCTGGTGCACCTGCAACTAAAATCTGGGAATTTACTTGGCTGTATGCGCAACTTGGGCAGTTCTGTTCTGTTGTGCAGCTGTCTGGCTAGTGTGCAAGCTGGCTGAGCTTCTCAGATGGTATGCATGGGCAATGCTGAATCCAAGACTGTGTGCAAGTGACAAAAGCTGCAGGTACACAGCTGCCATTTATACACATAAAGTGAAACAGGACTTAGCCCTATGAGTCTGAGACCCTTCTTGGCAGTGGGGTCCCTGCGGTCTAATTGCTTCAACTCTGAAAATAATTCTGATTCTCCCAGGCCTCCCCTGTACCTATTCCAAGATATACACTGAAGCTGTGAACGCTGAAGTTTATTTCCTCTGAGCATTACATGACCTTATAATGCTCAGACTTTGCAAACAGAATTCTACTACATACATATTTTACTCACAGAGGGTACGTCTACACATTCGTTAATGCATTTTTGCTAATGTGCATTAAATTTAGTACCTTCATTGTGAGGTACTTGAAAAGGAGCATTAGCCTTTTTTAATGTGCATTAGCAAAAGCTCACAGGTTTTGCTAATGCAGGTTAAAATGGGCTACTGCCCATTAAAGCTCACATATAAACATGTCCTGAGAAAGTAAAATTCCTAATTTATTCTTGTTTTCTCTTATAAGTGGCTATGTCTTAAGTGAAAAGACCAGACAGCAAAAGCTGAAGATATTCTTCTCTGTGCTTTTCACATTATCAGTTTTTTTGCGGGGGTTATGTGAATTTTTTTCTTTCTATATGTTTTGCTGGAAATACAAGATACAGTTTCTCTTCCACTTTGGTAACCTTGCCATGATTCTCTCAATTTCAGGAGATCCAGAAATCTATACAAAATCATATTGAACTATGCAAACAGCTGGAAGAGCTAGACAGCTCAACAAGAGATGAATTTAACCCAGCAGATTTCCAAGCTGCCTGCAGGCTAATGGATAAATGTAAAAAGCAATCTGAAGAAATGAATCATAAAATGCAGGTCAGCGAAAAAGTCCTTAAAGATCTAGATGATTTTTTGGCTACTTTAAAAAAAGTCAAACTTTCTACTGAGTGTGCTGCAAGTCAATTGCAGCCTGGAGAACCTGCAGGGCAAGAGACTGCATGGAAAGAAATGGCACAGCAAGAAATTTCTCATTTGAAAGAAGAGGCCAAATGTTTGGATGAACGCCTGAGTCTAGCTGATATCCATTGGGAAGATGCTGAATGTGGAGGGATGGTCTGCTGCGAAAAACTGGTTGCAACTTTATTGGAAACAGTAAATGATGCCTGTGGCCAGATAGATAAACAGGAGCTCACCCAGGAATATGAATTACAGGAGACTTTGTCCAGAAGAAATTCTGTACTTTTAAAAAATATTCAAGATATACATGATAAGATGAATAAAATAGGCTTGAGGGATCCAACAATTCCTGCTGTTCAACAGAGGTATGGTGTGGGGGGGAGGGGGGGTTGATATGTTAAATTTGATTAATAATTTCAATACATTCGTAGGTATTTTCATCATGGCTTCAATCCAGGATAGTATTTAAGCATGTGTTCAAGCATCAAACAACCCCACTGAAGTTGGGGTTGTGCTTTACATTGTGCATTTATACTTTGTTTGAGTGGAGGATGAAGGGTATGTGACCTCATCTGGTATCAGGAAGGTTTGCAACACACAGTACGCTGCCAAATAAGAGTTTCACAATATATTGCTAAATGGTGATGGATATCAAATGTCAGTGCATTTTTATGTATCTCACCTCTTAACTGATAATACTTTTGCATTTTAGGAGTCTTGCTTCTCCTCTTCAAGACATCCATTTGATATGGAGCCAAAAGGGATCTGCTATATTGTGACCATTTTTAATTGGCTGTTGATTGCTTGAATTATGAAATCCACATATTACCATATTTTTCATGCCAAGGACACATGATTGGAGATAGTAAATTGAGCAGAGTGACATTTTGTATTTGAATGCACTATAATTAGCTATGTTACTATAGAACACACTGGCCTATAAAATGTTGGATTTGGTTCTCAGAGTGGAATATCTCCAGTGAAGTACTGTGCCAAATTACGTCAGTTGAGGATCTGGCCCTTCATTTTTTTATCAATGTGCTTTAGACTAGGCAGTGTAAATAGTTCGCGTTATGTTTCCAAGAAGCCACATAATTACATGGAAAAATCACCCAGGATCTATTTTAATATAGCATTGTACTTTATTTCCTCATTTCTTAAGGATAAAATCATTACATGAATTGGAACAAGAATTGAATCAGTATGCCACTGACATTGACTTCATACGAGAAATTGCTAATCGGCTTCTGCAAACTGAAGAAACAAAAGGCAAAGAAGCAAATGAACAGTACAGCGCTACACAGAGGTTATGGGAGGATACAAAACTCTCACTCAGTGAATGGTAAGGGATCATACAACACAGCTGCCTGCCATAGTGGGGGCTGGGGTTGGAGAGCCATGAGGTCCCTCCAGTCTTGAGTTCTGATGAGGTTATTCTGAAAAGAGTTACCATAAATGAATACCAATGTGCTGCCGAAATTTCAACTTTCTCTGCACTGAGACTCCCCTATGGCTGGAGGTGATATTTTCTACTTCCTGCCCTGAACAGTTGTGTAATGTTAACGGTGTGCTGTAGAATAGTTGCTGGTTTCACTCCCCACCGCCCCCGGGGGAGAAACTCACTCTTCTGGATGAAAGGTTCTGTATCAATATAAGTTATTAATGTAAAATCACTTTTAAATGAGAGAAAGAGAGGGGGCAGGGGTTGCTCCCTATTACATGCACAATAAATAATTTTGTTTTTATACCAGCCAAGAACAATGTGCCAGGGTCCTGGAGCTCCTCAAACAGTATCAAAGCTACAAAAATAGTTTGACAAGTATTATGGAGAAACAAGAGAATGTTCTTGCACAGCAAACTTCTTACCTGGGAAAGGAGAATTTGCAGAAGATGATAGCAAAGGTGAGTGCTAGGAACTTCAACTATATAGAGGCAGAGACCCAAATTGGAAATTAGTTCTCTTTCTGATCCTCTCAAAAACGGAGCTTCAGAAACTGAGACTTGGTTCTGGCTCTAAACTGGCTGAGTCTTTAAGTGTTCCAAACCAGGCGTTTTCTGTAGATTTGTCTCTAAATCTATGCAGTTAGGTGAAGTGACTTTAAATATGTGTCATTTTTTTTATTCAGAGGAAAATATAATAAAGAGACCCTGTAAAACCCAAGCCCTTTTGAAATTATTGATATCAATGAGGCCTGTAATGTTTAAAATACCCTCCAAAATTTCCTCCATTTTTCTATAGTAAAGCCTTTTATTGAGCAATTGCTAAGAAAACAAGTTAGGTTATGACTGGCAAGATGTTTTAAACAGCTGATCTGCGTTACCATTTTAAGCACACTAGACAACTGGAACAAAGACAACATTCAGTGCAATTATTTTGGTCTGTTTGTGCTAAAGAGGCTTCTGGTGAGGTGACAGAGGATCATTATTATAGTCCTTGCACAGCACCTGGCCAAGGAATTAAGGATAAAATCATTACATGAATTGGAACAAGAATTGAATCAGTATGCCACTGACATTAACTTCATACAAGAAATTGCTAATCAGCTTCTGCAAACTGAAGAAACAAAAGGCAAAGAAGCAAATGAACAGTACAGAGCTACACAGGGGTTATGGGAGGATACAAAACTCTCGCTTAGTGAATGGTAAGGGATCATACAACATAGCTGGTCAAATCCTAGCCACCATATTTGGTCAAATTCTAGCCAGTGCCTCTAAGGGGCACAGCTCAGAAATGTATAGCTCAGGGGGATGGAAGTAGGGCTGTGCGAAGCTTTGGTCCCTGATTCAATTCGGCAGAGATTTGGCCCAATTCGGTAGCCAAATCTCCGAATCCGAATCAAATCAGAGGACCCTTTAATCTCTCCAAATTAAATCAGAACCCTCCGAATCAATTCAGAGAGACTCAAAAATATTCTGCGATTCGGATACAGACACAACTTTAAATGTTTTTTCTACATAGCTCTAAGTAGCAGGGGCTTGTGGACGCTGTGAATCTGGAGCACATGGAGCATCCCACAGAAGCACGGGAGGCTCCCCAGTGCGCTCGGCAGCAGACCTGCAAGTGGACCAGAAGCACTTCCGGTCCACTTCCGGGTCCGCTGCAGGGGGTGGAGCCCCCCCCACCCCACCCCCCGGCACTCTCCCAGCTCGGCAACCAGTGCCTCTTGGGTCTGGGGTGGGGGCCCCCCCAGCAGACTCCCAGGGAGATGCAGAAGTGGACCAGAATCAATTAATCGAATCACCGTCTCTGATGATATGGGCCAAATCTGAATCATATAGGGCCCCCTTTGCATACCCCTAGATGGAAGGTAAGATAGCTTTCACCCACCCTGTACCTTCCCAGATCTTGGCTGCTCTGGAAGCCAAGGCAGGCCCTAATGTAATTTAGGCAACCTCAGGTAAAGGAGATCCTAGAGCTAAGTTACAGCAGCCTGTTGCTGCCTATCTGAGAGCAGCAATGCTGCCCCCTGATCTCCACAGTTTTATGTTCTGCTTCCCCACCCTTACACACTTATTCTCTGCTGTGCTGCCCCAGTATTATGAGAGAGAGGCCATAGCTGTCTTTCTCACTTCTTGTGCTTGAGAAATTCCCCCTGTCCATATGCAGGGCAACGAGAAACATTTTACATTGGTTTGATCATTTACATAATGGGTTGATTCTTTGTAATCAGAGACTAGTCATCAATGGCTCAATGTCTAGGTGAGAGGAGGTATCAAGTGGGGTTCCCCAGGGCCGATCCTGGGTCCAGTATTGTTTAACTGTTTAATATGTTGAATGCCTTGGATGATGGGATTGAATGCACACGCAGCAAGTTTGCAGACAACATCAACTTCAGTGGTGTTGCATATCCTCTGAAGGGTAAGGTTGCATAAACTCTGGACCTGGATTAAGAAATGGTTTGGAGTCCATCAGATGAGATCAATATCAGCCTTGGGACACATTGTGAAACATAGAACACTTGGTTTTCTTCATGTCGGCACTTAGCCCTTAGGATCACATGACTGAATAAGCGTTTGCATGCAGAGGGATTTGTTTCATTGCACCATGTCACTCTTCTAGAGTGTTGTTGAGTTTCCTTCTGCTCTTTCAGATTTCTAATTCAAGAGGCCTAGTGGTGTGAGATGCTGCGGGACAGAAAAGGTTCACAGACATTGTAGAGTCCTACAGATATATAAACAGTCAATTCCAGACCAAACAATGGAGGCTGAACAGAATTCTGTCCTGCTCATCTTATATGCTGAAATAGAGAGAGACTAGGCCTAACTGCTCACTGGTCGAAAGAGGGGTCATGTTTTCATAGTGACACATTTACATTAACAGCACATGTGGTATCATGGTTCTTCTGGCTTGCACTCCCTGCAAGAGAATTTTAGCCTCTGTAAATACCAGCTGCTATATGTGGTATTTGCTAATTGCAAAACATTCATGATACCTCATGCATTAGCTGATATTGCTATGAAGGTTATGATTCCTGTAGGGGGACTCAAGGAACATGCTCTAATTCGTGTAAAAATAATTTTTTCATTGCAAGTGCATGGCATTAATATTAGTGCTAGAGACCATGGGTGTCTGGTGCCTTTTGAGTCGGGGGGGCATGTACCCCCCTGACACCAGTCAGTGAGCAGGGGGAGGTCCCCTGGTGGCCGATCCCGCTGGCCGGAGGGTGGCATTGGTCTCACTCACAGTAAAAGTGGCCACACTGCTTCCGGAGCTCTGTGGCTGCTTCTGGGAGTGGCACGGCTGCTTTTGCTGGTGGCCCTGCTCCCTGGCCAGCTACATAGGAAACATGGCCTGACAGGGGATGCACTGGTGCTCTGAAGGGGTACACGTGCACCCCTGTGCACCCCCTACGTGTCACCCCTGCCAGAGACATTGATGGATTTAACTGCATCAAGATTAAGAGTACATTAGACCTCAGAACCTTTCAAATGACTTGCATCTTAATTTTGACACTGTTATGTTATCCTACAGATAAAATGATCTTGTTGGATCATAGGAAAGTAGGGCTGTCTTAAACCAAATCCTCCCTTAGTCTTTGCTTCTCTAGACTAAACAGTCTTTGTTCTTTTAGCTTTTCCTCATAAGTGTTGCTTCCCAGGCCCTAATCATTTTTGATGCTCTGTGATGGACTCTCCAAACTGTCCATATCTTTTTTAAAGTATGGGATCCAAATCTGGACACAGTACACCAGGTGAAGCCTCACCAGTGCTGAGTAGAGCAGAAGAATCACTTTCTCTGATTTGCAAGTGACACTTCTGTTAATATAACCCAGGATGCTGCTGGCTTTTTTTCCCAACAAGACCATACTGTTGGCTCATATTCAACATATGGTCTATAGCAGGGGTGCTCAGCCTTTGGCCCATGGGCGAGATGCAGCTCCTCAGGTTTTTCTCTGCAGTACTGCAGCCTATCCTGTCATCACTCAATGTGTATTTCATAGAATCATAGAAAATGAGGGCTGGAAGAGACCCCAGGAGATCATCTAGTTCAACCCCCGGCTCAAAGTAGGACCATCCCCAACTAGATCATTCCAGCCAGGGCTTTGTCAAGCTGGGCCTTAAAAACCTCCAAGGATGGAAATTCCACCACCTCTCTGGGTAACTTGTTCCAGTGCTTCACCACCTGCTTAGTGAGAGAGTTTTTCCTAATAGCCAACGTGAACCTCCCTTGCTGCATCTTGAGACCATTGCTCCTTGTTCTGTCATCTGCCACCACTGAGAACAGTCCAGCTTCATCCTCTTTCTAACCACCCTTTAGGTAGTTAAAGGCTACTATCAAATTCCCCTCACTCTTCTCTTCTGCAGACCTGAATAAACCCAGTTCCCTCGGCCTCTCCTCAGAAATCATGTGCCCCAGCCCCCTAACCATTTTCATTGCCCTTCACTGCACTCTCTCATAGATTGTAAGGCTGAAAGGGACCTTGAAAGATCATTGGGTCCAGCCCCCTGCCCTAGGCAGAAAAGATAGCTGGAGTCAGATCACCCCAGCAAGGTGACTGTTCAGTCTCCAAAGTTGGCAGCTAACAGGCAGATTTGAACTGACAACATCTCAGTTACCAACACTTACCTCAGCCACACAAGAGGCATGCCCAAGGAAGAGACTTAGGCTCCCATGAGATTTGAACTCAAGACCACTGATTTACAAGACCAGTGCTCTAACCCCTGAGCTATGAAGCCATGTCTTTCTGTTTTGTCCACATCCTTTCTGTGGTTGGGGAACCAAAACTGGACACTGTACTCCAAATATGGCCTCACCAGTTCTGAATAGAGGGGAAAAATCACTTCCCTTGATCATCTGGCATTGCTCCTACTAATGCAGCCCAGTATGCCATTAGCCGTCTTGGCGACAAAGGCATGCTGTTGACTCATATCCACCTTATTGCCCACTGTAACCCCCAGGTCCTGTTCTGCAGAGATGATGCTTGTAGCAATGCATGGGATTGTTCTGTACTAAGTGCAGGATTTTACACAAGTCTTTGTTGAACCTCATGAGATTTATTTGGTCCAATCCTCCAATTTGGCCAGGTCACTCTGAATCTTAGCCCTACCCTCCAGTGTATCTACTACTCCCCCCATCTTTGTGTCATTGGCAGACTTGCTGAGGGTGCACCCTATAGCATCTTCCAGATTGCATTAATGAAGATATTGAACAAAACCAGCCCCAGGACTGATCCCTGGGGCACTCTACTTGATACCAGCTGTTAACTAGACCTTGAACCATTGATCACTGCCCATTGAGGCTCAAGATCTAGCCAGCTTTCTATCCACCTTACAGCCAACCTATACTTCCATAGCTTTTTTGCAAAAATGTTATGAGAGATCATCTCCATTGAACTTGATGCTGTCTGCAAATCTGCTAAGTGTGCACTCAATCCCATCATCCAAATAATTCAACATATTAAACAATTAAACAGTACTAGACCAAGGACAGGCCCCTGGGGAACCTCACTTGATACCTCCTCCCAACTAAACATTGAGCAATTGATGACTGGTTGCCGAGTACAAAGAACCAACCAATTATGTATCCAATTTACAGTACTTTCATCTAATCTGTATTTATTTAGCTTGTCGATGAAAATACCTGTTTCCCCATTTAGGCTTTCCGATGAATTCCTCTCCCCATGTTGTTTAGATGCCATCCCCCAACTTACAGTCTGGTTTATTAGACTCAAAGAAAAAACTCTAGCAGCAGGGTTTATGCACTGTGTCTCCTATTCTCCTTTGGGAATAATCCCTTTGTCTCCTCTTGAGGAAAAGCCTCACACCCCTTTCTGGCATCTATAATCTATCACACCTCTGCCTTTTTTCCTACCAGAGAGACCCATTCATTTGCCAGACTTGCTAGCCCAAGTGGAGATCCTTCTGACTGATTTCAGACTTGCTTTTAATCATGAGCCAGGACTGTGATTCCAGTTTTAAAGAGCCAAATCCATCTGTAGCAGATGCACCGTGACATGGGCTTGCTCTCAAGTGGAGGTGATCTGTTACAGTTATTTCCCCACCATTGTAAGTCAGAGACTCACATTCCTTCTGGGCTGCAGGGTTACCTGGAGGGCTCCTGCTCACTGCCCCCGGCCCCCGGTTGCTAGCTGCATCTATACCAAAACAGACTCCGTTGTCTGTCAAAAAGGAGACCCATTAATGTTTATGTCAAATTGCCAAACACTAGAGGTCAGTGTTTCATTTCTTGCATTTTTACACGTCGTTTATAAACATGCACGGTTACACCACAGCACAAAGAAACAATTGTAGGATTTATATAAAAAGTTGAAGGCATATTTTTGTTTAAGCCCTTACCAAGTTATTTTGACAATTGCTATTCTTAAGAACAAACTGTGCTAAAATTGGTGATCAGAATCATAAGTTATATTTTCCTTAGCTTTGTATTGTTCAAGTGATTAGGCACTGGGCTGCTTCACTTCATATCTGAAATATTGTATATGGCTGCAATTTCCTTTTGATTCCTGTGGATATTCGCTTGTTTGAGGCAAACTGTTCGGGTTTCGTAGGTCTGAAACTTGTTTTTAAACCTGTATTCCTGTTTCCCACTTTGCAATTTACAGCCTATATCAAGATTTAGCTGGACGGACAGGTGGAATGTTCTAATCAGTAAATCAGTGGCACAAACAGGGATATAATGACAGAGGATAGATTTTTAGTCTCACTCTTATTATATAAAATGGATTATGTTGTGTCATGCTGTTTTGTGTCTAAATTGAAAGGAACAGCGCAGGATTTTTTTTTAAAAAGTGTTTTCCTGGATGCCTGCTTTCAGCTGGACATTTTGTCTTTTTCATAGATTGGAGTGGTAAGAGAAGAACTTAATGACCACTCTGAAGATGTAGACAGAATAAATCATATCTGCAAAAGCCTCCAAGGCAAGCTCAGGAAAATGAGGATATTTGAGGAGTCTCCTTTTGAGAATGAAGCTAACATTATCACGGACCGATGGCTGGATGTATGTAAAAAGCAAATTAACAGGGTGGTTTATCTGTTATGCATTATAATAACTGATTCTGACTTGGTGTAATATTTAGAATAAATTAAAAGCAAGATGCCAAAGAACTTTAATAAACAAACTCAAGCGTTTATCAGAGCAAAGCTAGCGGCGCAATTGTTTTGATCCATGCAGCCGAATAGCCTGTGGGCTCCCAGTAATAAGGGTCAGTATCAAAAGGAAGTATTTACTCTCTTTGTTGGATTTTTAAGCTTTCCTGGCAACTTCAGTTGTTTAGATTGTGGAAACTGTGTAGAGAACTATTGGGGCTGGACAACAGGCAAGAAATAGAAATGTTTGCTGGTGTCTGTGGCCTCACTGCATCAATCCTATGAGATTAGATGGAGAAATCAATGAGGAAAAACTCTGTGCTAAATTTGTCTTTAAATTGAAAGGCTGCCACTATTGGCCATGTCTGATCAGAGATTTAAGTATCACAATAAAGACACACATGATTTTCCCCCTCTGTTGCATATCTTGTTCTTTCGGGTAATTCCATTTCACCTAGATTCTGTGAAAGTGCCTTGCTTCTAAAATGTTTTTTTAATTTGTTTTTAATGCAAATCCTATGGCAGATCAATGAAAAAACTGAAAATTATTGTGATAATTTGGAAAGAGCTCTGGCTTTGTGGGACAAGCTTCTCAGTTTGTTTGGCAAGATTGACACCTGGGCCAATACAGAACTTAGGAACATAGAAGAGTGTCATCTGGCAGAGGATGAGCTGACACAGTTGAAGGTAATTTGACAAAACTAAGGCAAATTGTACATAATATAAGCTCATTGCAATGATAATGATTTGTTGGATATAAAGATTTATTCTGGGTGTAAATATTAGGGTGTACAGAGAAGCTTATAAAGACTGTAAATTGTCTCTGCAAGGGCAATTTCTTTGGTTGAATGGGGTTCTCCATGGTGATAAAGTGACCAACAGGAATTCTGTTTATAAGGGGGGGTAGAATTGCAAACCAGAAGTAAATAGGTAGTAGAATTAAAAATGCTACCGTGTTAAAACGAGGATGGTGATTATTGCAGACCCTCTAGGTTCTCTAGTCCTTTTGCTAAGTACTGTATAAACATATAACAGGGAGATGGTTTAAAGAACTAAGGGTGCTGACAGATGTGGGGGAAAACCACCCACTTTATTGGAAGCGACAGCAAGTTACTTTGACCCGCCTCCAGAGCATCTGCATAGATCACGTGCTTCAGCAAAGATTTTTGGCGCTTTTATATGAAGCTGATTCAATTAGTTAATAGAGAAAAGCGCCAAAAATGCCCCACTGAAGCACCCAATCCATATAGATGTTGCAAAAGCTGGGTCCAACTAATACAATGCCTTTTTTGGGTAATCACTAGACTCGACACAGGAGCACACCAAGTTTAAAGTAAAGCACCATTTTTTTCCACATCTGTAAGCAGACTTACAGTTTAAACAAGGTGTTGCTTTTATTCCAGCATGTCTCCAGAGGAGGATAGTCTCTGCTACGCAGACAAAGAACACCAGTGACAACTGCCTTGCTAGTTAGAAAACATCTGTCTGCTAAGATCATTGGTCCAGATCCTCAGAATAACTGAGCAGGGCACTATGCAATTCAAGAGATTGCAGAGATAGCCTTTGAGTTTCCTGGATCTTTAGCTGTAGGCTCATCTGGTCCCCTGGAGTAATTTAGAGAAGGCTTTCTATCAGGCAGTGATTGCATCCAGGGATCAGCTTTTCATACTCCCTTCATCCCAGTTATGGCCTCCTTGGACATGAATATTTGGGTGGGATAGAAAATCTCTTAAAGCAGCCTTATGGCACTGAACATCCTCACATCCTTAGCCTGTGTGGTGAGTGTCTTGTATCTGACTGTTCTGGTTGTGCAGCTAAAACCAACCAGCACTATGGTACATACCAGCTGCATTATGCTGGAGGATCTGTGCCACTGTAGCTACAGCAGTCTTCCAGTAAAACAAATATTTGATCAATTCGGACAGAATTCTGATGGAAATGTTTCCAGTGCCCTTTGCAGGTATGCATTCTTGCTTTTTCTTGATATTTATTTCCTAGAGATGCCATTGTTTTTACTGTAATGCCACTACTATTGCTACTATATTTTTATAGTTGGTGTAATAATACCTCCAGTGTGCAAAGTGCTTTTCAAAGAAAAAAGGTGCATATGTGTGCGTGTATTGACAATTTTATATTGTTGTTTTTATTGTATTGCTATAGCTTATTTAGGGATAGCTTAGAATATAGAAAAGATGGATGAACATCCCCCTGTTGGCAACTGTCTCCCAAGAGCCATTTTGTCAAGTGGAGATTGCTGAAGTGCAGCGTGTTATGGCCAGACATGCCTTCCTTGCCAGGGTTGGGAGGGGCTCGTGTCAGAGCCAGATGTGCTGTGTTTATGTCTCCTAGATTCCTCACAGGGGAATCCCTCAGCAGGGAGTGTAAAACCAGCTTCCTTCCCCCCACCAACCACTAACACAATGAAAAAACAGGGAAAAATATTTGGTCCAATGAGCAGGAACATGCATTCCCCAGGCACAACTCGCAGCAGCTCAAATATGTGCCAGGGGAACACCCCTGCATGCCTGCTCTGGCATACAGCAAGTGGCCCCAGGTGAAGTAGGGGAAGCAGGGGCCAGCACCTGGTCTGGCCCCAGCATCCTCACCTGAGGTCCTGGGGGCCTCCCCAGGCTCCAGCAGTAGCAATCCAGCTGTGTGGAGCTTGGCTGGCAGCTGGAGTGTGGCTCTGGCTGGCCAGGCTCCCATTCTGGGCAGCGCACACTACAGCCACGTGCACTGTGATGCTTTTTTTCTGGCACAGGTTTTCTGATAGCAGGATATCCTGTTATCAAAAAAATCCATGGCGCTGCCAGTTAGCAGCACAGTGAATCCCTACATGTGCAACATGTGCAGTTTGCGGCGCCACCATTGGGATGCACCCAATATGTTTAAAACTGGCGTAAATCCAAAGGCAATCTGGGCTATTTACTTCTTTTGTTTTACTCTGAAATTTCCTCCCTTAATGTTAATACAACAAAATTATTGCCACATCTTCTATATGCACTATGAGCTATCAACCTTAATCACTGCTCCTTTACAGCAGTGCAGTTAAGGAAAGCAAATTTTAAGTGTATGTCACCAAGAAAATAAGCACAACAGGAGCTCTGTTGTGAACTATTTTACAGGGTATTTAATAGATGGTTTCCATATAAATGACACAAAAGAAATTGTACAACTTTCATATATCGTTGATGTGAGAATAGAAAATCCTTTTTTGTGTGTGCTGTAGTGGTGAATGTGCAGGGATTACTCAATCCCTAAGCAGCTGGAGAAGGAGAAGGAGGAGTACTCTGAGCGAACGAGTCACATGGAGTGTGAAATGCAGAATGTTTTTGCTGTTGCCTTTTTCATGAGTTGAAGCTGCTTGTTGGTATTTTTCATTTGGGCAATCACATTTTTCTGTGAGTTTCTCTCTTTTGACAGCTATGGGCATTGTGTTGGACTATTATATACCAGAAAATCTAAAAACATGCAAACGGCATTGTAATATGTTGTCATATCAACACAAACCTAAATAATCAGGATCTTTGTAATTCTTGATTTCAGTTTATGACTGTAGAGAATGTTTTTAAAAGTAATAATTTTTTAATAGTACAGTTAAGAATTAAGTACAAAATCAGTGTTTTTCCTGGGAGGTGACTATGCTATGGAAAAATAAAATAACAATTGAGGTTTTCTGCTTATTTGTACTACCTTTTTGACACTTGAGATATATACTTTTTTTCCTCGTGTTAAAGAAATAATTCTGAATGACTCGTTATTTTTGTCATAAATAACATCAGTCATATAGTCATTTTGCAAGGAACTCTGAATGGAAATTTTGCATGCCACGCTATAGAATTCATAAATGAACTATATCATTGTAATACCCAATAGACATCACTTTTGATAGAAAATTACAGAGTGATTTTTCCCCCCTTTAGGCTTGTTTACAGGTCTACGAAAAAAACCTGAAGGATTCTGAGACAAAAGTGGCAGAGATAGAATATCTTCTTAATGGCAGTGAGTCTCCACTGGAATTACAGGTAAGACGAAGCTTATGTAGTTACCATGATGACTCTGATCATTGTAATACTCCCCTTATGTCATACACTTTCTAAAAAGGGAAGACATGAGTATAGTGAAACAGGGACACAGAATTTCAGTAGGAAAGATTTCAGCCAGCTCAGAGAAATAGTTGATAAGGTCCCATGGGTAAATAGATTGAAGAATAAGTGGGTCCTAGAGGGCTGTCGGTTCCTAAAGGCGGCTCAAAAAGACAATAGGCTATTGCAACACTGTGGAAAGATACAAAGAACTGCAGGAGATGGATGTGCCTTTAATATATCTGAAAGTCAAAAGAGAAACACAAAATCAGTAGAAGGAAGGGTCATTAAGGGAGTGTGCCAAACCACAGCAAGACCTTGCAGAGACAAAATCAGATACAGCTCTCAAAGGATGTTACAGACCTCAGGAAGGGGGGGTCTTAGAAATATGTCAGACAGAAATATGTCAGACAACGAGTTCACTGCTCAGTAATGAGCAGGGATCCTGGTTTTCCATGATAAAAAAATTGCAAATTCTCTGATAAAATAATCACAAATTCTCTGATAAAACCCCAAAAATCTGTGATAAAAATGAGATGCCTCACTCCCCCCACACTGCCCCCTGGCCCTGCTGGTGCCCCTCACCCCCCATTCACAGCCTCCTGTCTCCCAGCCCTGCCAGAGGGTGCCAGGGACCCAGGCCTACAACCCCTGTCCACAGCAGGAGGTGGCAGCTGCTGCAGCAGAGAGGATCCCATTTCTCTCCCCCGCTGCCTACTGCAGGCTCGTGTGGCAGGGGGGCAGCTCACCCTATTGCACGCACTCCTAGGGATCCAGGTAGGACTCATGCCCCCCAGATCTGTGTGCAGGTCAGGGTGGGACCAGGGGCAGGCTGCCTGCTGCAGGCTTGGGTTCCCACCTTGCTGCCCTCTCCATAAATAAACTAGTGAAAAGTGGGCTAGACAGAATTACTGTTAGGTAGACACACAGTTGGTTGAGTAACCACAAGAAAAGAGTAATTATAAATTGATTAATGTCAGAATGACAAGAAGATGCAAGTGGAGTGCCATAAGAATCTTAACTGGGTCTGATGTTGTTGGATCTTAAGAGGTTAGTCTAGCCCCTGCATAAGGCAGCATCAGACCTGTCTAAACATTTCTGTTTGCTTAACCCAAGAACAGAGATTGCACAGTCTCCCCAGGTAATCTATTCTAGTCTTGAACAATCCTCATCTTTGCAACCTGGAGATTATACAAACATTTCAGAGGATAGGGCTAGAATTCAAAATGTTCTTGATAAATTGGTGAAGTGGGGACTAACCAGCCAATTTTCAAGGGACCCGAGAACGGCAGTTGTAGCCCTGGCACCGCTGCTGCTGCTGCAGGAACTGTTTGTAGTGCCTCTGGCTCGCAGACTCGGCATAAGTCAGAAATGTGGTGTAGTCTCAAAACAGGCAAATACAGTTTTGGGCTCCATTAAGATGAGTATTTATAAGATGCCAGAAGTAAGTGTACCACTCTGCCTGGCTCTAGTTAGGGCTCAGCTATCTGGACCCTTCATTTTAGGAAAGATGTAGGGAAATTGGGGTGTATTTAGAAGTGAGTAGCAAAGACGACAGGGAGCTGGACTGTGACTCAAAAAGGAAAGGGTGAGAGAATTTGATATGCTTAATTTCTTAAAAGAAGATCAAGGGGAGACACAAAAGCAGTTTTCAAATACTTTCAAGTCTGCCATGAAAAGGAGGGAGAACAATTGTTCTCTCTTGTTGCAGAAGGCCAGACACAAAGCAGTGTGTTGAAATTGCAGCCAACCTGATTTAGATTAAGAAGAGTGAGGCAGTGGACCAATCTGCCCTGAAAAGTTGTGGAATTCCCTTTATTGTAGGCAATTTCCTTTATTGCTAGGAAGAGGCCGGATTGGCATCTGTTGGATTTAGTGCATTCCTTATTTGTGCAGGGAGTAGGACTAACCCTTAGAGTCCCTCCTAACCCTGTAAATCTCTGTTTCTATATTTACCCTCCAAAATATTTTACACTGGATTTGACCTCCCCCAAATGAAAGTGAGATATTTTTCTTATCTCTCTTTAATATTTAAATTGTCCTGTTTTCAGTGTGACCTTTCAGAACAAAGTTATATTTTCAATCGTGTTTCACCTGGGTTGGAGCCAAACTGTGGTATTCAGGGGCTGGTACATCTCCATTTGCTACCAGCGGAAGGAATGCTAATGGGAATGAGATGGGGGCCTTACCCACTGGTTCTAGGGGAGGGCAAACCAATATAGAGCTGAAAGTACAGTTCAAAGCAGGTGGATAACCTACTGTACTGCTGTGAGGCACAATATCTTCTGGAGCTTCCTTGTAGACATTGTGACTCCACTATTTAGTTACTCTTGGATTCATAGATTGTAAGGGGCTGGAAGGGACCTCAGGAGATCATCGGGTCCAGCCCCCCTGCACCAGGCACGAAAGACAACTGGGGTCAGGTGACACCAGCGAGGTGACCGTCCAGTCCCCTCTTGAAGATCTCCAGGGTAGGTGATTGCACCACCCTGGGAGGTAGCCTTTTCCACAGTCTGGACACCCTGACTGTGAAGAAGTTTTTCCTAATGTTGAACCGGAATCGATCTTCCAGGAGTTTGTGCCCGTTACTCCTAGTTTTCCCTGAGAGTGCCCTGGTGAACAGTTGTTCACCGAGCCCTTGATGTACACCCCGATGTAGCAGTAAGCTGCTATCAAGTCCCCTCTCAGCCTTCTCTTATTCAGGATGAAGAGTCCCAGGTCCCTCAGCCTTTCCCTCAAATGGCTTGCTGTGCAAATCTCTGACCATACAGGTGGCCCTTCTCTGGACTCTCAAGTTTTTCCATGTCCTTGTTGAAGTGCGGCGCCCAGTACTGGACGCACTACTCCAGCTGTGGTTTCACCAGTGCCGAGTAGAGCAGAAGAGTCACTTCCCTAGTTTTACTGGAGCTGCATCGATTGATGCTTGCCAGGGTATTATTTGCCCTGTTGATCTCCAGCGTTGCACTGCCGGCTCATATTCATACTGTGGTCTGTGATTACCCCAGGTACCTTTCATTCGTGGTGCTGGGCAGTTTGGCGTTGCTAAGCCTGTAGGTGTGTGTGGAGGGGGTTCATCCCCAGGTGGAGCACTTGACATTTCTTGACACTGAACTTCATGTAATCCTGATCCGCCCAACTTGCTAGCCTCTCTAGGTCTGCCTGTATCTGCAGCCTATCTTCAAGCGCGACCATGCTTCTCCATAGCTTGGTGTCATCCACGAACCTGACCAGTGAGCTCTTCACCCCCACATCCAAATCAATGATAAAGATGTTGAAAAGTACTGGACCAAGCATGACCCCTGAGGGACCCCACTGCCCACTTCTCGCCAGGACGACACAGATCCGTTCATGAGACCTCTCTGGGTCCCACCACACAGCCAGCTTCCTTCCCACCTGTCTGTCTCATGGTTATGCCCACAGCCCTCCAGTTCTCTCATGAGAACATCATTCTTGTGAGAAATATAAAGAAATTGGTAGCTTATTGTTTGCTGTAAACAAAACGACTTTTTTTTTATGTTGCTTACCTCTTGGCATCTGCAGGAAGTGAATTGTAGTGTCTTTGCAGCCATGCATTAGCCTCTTGCATTGAGGACAAACTCTATTCTTGGGGAGCGGCACACAGCCCCAGTAAACAGTGGGATCAGTGTGGTTTTACTAGCGTGGGGTTGTACAGGGAGCTGAGGCAGCGGGAGCGCATCCTTCTGTTCTGGAGACTGCACTTGGCAGGAGCATTATGTGCTCCAGCAGCAATTGATGGTGTTTCAAGGTGTGGGCATGGCTGTGTAGGTAGGTTTAATGCTAAGGATCAACAGCAGCTGTGCAAGCTATGGAGTGACCTAGCTGCTATTCTCCTAGGGACTTGTTCCATTGCTCCCTATCTCCACCAGCCCAAAGTGTTGTCTCAGGTGTTTTGGTGAAAGATCCCTCAAAAAAGATGAGATTGGAACTTTTCTAGCTGGAAGAGGTGAAAAGAAAAAAGAAAATACAGAAGTTTAGAGTATAGGAAAATGCGATTGAATGCAAAACAGTTAGATATTGAAAAGAAATAATCACCTTCAGCTCCCTTTGGTAGCTCTTACCCTTTTCTAGGGGATCCAAGTCCAGTAAGAGCTTCTTATTCTGCTTCTGTATTTTTCCAATGTTAAGGTCATCAGATCAACTGTTGTGAACAAAATGGAGCTGATAAGAAAGCACTTATCAACTAAGCTGGGAGCCAGCGAACTCAGTGGTAATACAGCAGAACTAAAAGGAGACCTTGACCTGGCCAAGACACAGATTGGAATGACTGAATCACTCTTAAAAGCTTTATCTCCTTCTGACACTTTAGAGATCTTCACTAAATTAGAGGTACCATACGGCAAATTATGCATCTCCTGTAACTTCAATAATCTTTTCTCTCTTCCTGTGCGTTTTTCTTTTATCTGTTTAAAATGAGTTACATAGCCAGAACAACAAAGTGAAGAGTTTAGCGTAATTTTAATATTTCACAAAGTTACCAGAAGCCAGAAGGAAAATCCAGCTTTCTTTGGGCAGAGAACTGTAAGTCCTTTCAGGTATCTGAGCCTGATAACAATGCACCATCCCAGAATATTAAAATACCAGTACACTGGGGAATGCCCTCTTAGGTTTTGTTGAGCTGTATTGTAGGGCAGTATAACTTTGCTAGGAGCAAACTCATCTACAGTGACTTCCCACCTGGGCATCCCTATATGCAAGGGGGAATTTCCTGTTGTCAGTTTAAGGCAGATTTCCACCCTGTCTGCACCAAGGAAAGGCATGAAATAGGACCGAAGGTCCGGCCTCCTGTTTCTGGAAACACTTTAGATCTGACAGTCATCTAGGTCTAAGTTTTGCCTAGCCTTGTCTTCAGATCACAGCAGTTCAGAGGGGTCAGACTCCATGTTTTGGTGAAAATGAATAACCGTTTCCTTGACAGGTGCATGTCTGTTAAAATAAAAAGATCCCAAGGAAAGAAACAAAAGAGCCTTCTCTGGCTGCTTGAAGATTAGAAGAGTTAGAACAAGTCCCTGCACTCAGGGCAGATGATACAACCAATGGCACAAGCTAAATCATAACTGTTATATGGGCATGAAATGTATTGCCTTCCTATTGTTTCCACACATCTGTTATATGGGATGCAGAAATACGTGTACACATGCTGTTCACAGATTAGTGTTTATTCTGTTCATTTGCTTCACAAATAATTTACCAGCACTTTGACATGTTTGGAAATAGAAGCAAAATCCCTTATGATGAAGAAAGACGCCTTCTTATGACAAAGTTTGAAACAACTTTGTAAAATATTCCACCCCCATCTTAAATTTCCTTGAACAGGTTCTGAATGACTTTTTCTTTCCTTTTTCTTAAATTCAGGAGATCTATCAGAAAATTCTGCAACAGAAACACCATGTGACATTGCTTGAAAAAGAGACAGGTTGTCTGACCCCTGAGGTGGCTGAATTAAAGAAGCAGCTTAAAAGTATCACTGATTTATTTAATACAAAGAAGCACATTTTCCAGGATCATTTCCTCGGTCTTTTGAACTGTAAGCAAAAAAATCACTTTTAAAAAATGGCAAACCCATACTAAGAAGGTGCTGGCTTTAGGGCAAATATTTTATTATTTTGGTTCAATGACTGAAATAAAAAACTTCAATTTTTACCTCGGAACAAAATCCTGAAAAAAAAAATATGTTGCATCAAAACAAACATTGATGCTGTCTCTCACCTCAGTCTTATTAAGAAATTAGGTGACTATGGCGTTGACGCCTACACAGTGAGATGGGTCACAAATTGGCCCAAGGGCTGCACCCAGCGAGTGGTGGTGGATGGGTCATATTCAGCCTGGAGGGATGCGGGCAGTGGGGTCCCCCAGGGCTTGGTCCTCGGGCCCGCACTGTTCAACATCCTCATCAGCGACTTGGACGAGGGGGTGAAAAGCACCTTGTTCAAATTTGCAGATGACACTAAAATGTGGGCGGATGTGGGCACGCTGGAGGAGAGGGACACGCTGCAACTAGATCTAGACAGGTTACGGGGTGGGTGGGTGAGAATAGGATGGGATTCAACACTCACAAGTGCAAGGTGCTGCACCTGGGGAGGAAGAACAAGCACCATACCTACAGGCTGGGGAACTCCCTTCTCATCAGTGCAAAGGCAGAAAAGGATCTTGGAGTCATCATTGACTCCAAAATGAACACGGGCTGCCAACTGAAGTACACAGTCAGGAAGGCCAACCGCAGCTTGTCGTGCATCCACAGATGCATCTCAAGCAGGTCCAAGGAGGTGATACTCCCCTCTATGCGGCACTGGTCAGGCCGCAGCTGGAGTACTGCGTCCAGTTGTGGGCGCTGCACTTCAGGAGGGATGTGGACAACATGGAGAGGGTCCAGAGGAGGCCACTTGTATGGTCAGGGGGCAGCAGGGCAGGCCCTACGAGGGGAGGCTACAGGACCTGAACCTGTTCAGCCTCCACAAGAGAAGGCCGAGGGGGGATCTAGTGGCTGTTTACAAACGAGTCAGAGGGGGCCAGCAGGCACTGGGGGAGTCCCTGTTCCCGAGCACTGCCAGGAGTGACTAGAAATAATGGTCATAAGCTGGCAGAGGGTAGATTTAGGCTAGATATCAAGAGGTGCTACTTCACGGTCAGGGCAGCTAGGATCTGGAACCAACTTCCAAGAGAAGTGGTGCTCACCCCTACCCTGGGGGTCTTCAAAAAGAGGCTAGATAATCACCTAGCCAGCGTCGTTTGACCCCAGCATCCTTTCCTGTCCATGGCAGGGTGTCGGACTTGATGATCTGCTCAGGTTCCTTCTGACCCTACCTATGGAACATGTTGTTCAATTTACAAAATGTCACATTGCATTGCTGTGTTTTGTACTGGTTGGAAAAAAATTAACCTAAATTTAGCTAAATTTGGTTTGAAACACTTTTGAAAATTAAAAAAATTAAAATAAAGATATTTTGCTCAGGATGCTGTATATGTGAAACACTTCTAACTTTTCCAGTTTTTTCTCCATTTTATGTGCCAGGCACGGGCTGGGTCAGATCATGAAGTATTCTTTAAATAGCTTGTGTAATTCCATTAAAAACAAAGGAGTTATGCTGGCAAAGAATATTTACCTGTAGTAACTGGGAACAATAATTCCTGAATAGTATCTGTACTAGAGGTTAGATAATCAACAGGAAAGCAGAATATTACATGGCATATTATCCCAGATATTATTTTTTTAAAAAAGCAGCATATGATGACAGGCCTCTTGAGTTAGGCCCTCCATCATGTCACATTTACTGTCAATGCAAGGTTTGATTTCAAGAGAAGGAAATAAGGACTTCAGTGTTTTCTGCCATGTTGCATATAGTGAAAAAGAGGATCCAAGGACAGAATTCATGAATAGAATTATTAGAAGGTTACCTGAAATCTTCGTAATGAATAAAGATTTTTGCTTACTGAATATTAAAGTCAAACTATATATATTTGCAGATCAGTGTAAGAATTTTAATGACTGGTTCAATAGTACTCAACTGTCCTTGAAGAAATGTTGTGAGCCCTCAGAAACAAAACCGATATTGGAAGAAAAATTGCAGCAGCTCAGGGTAAGCTATCGGAATAACTTAAGTTCGAATATTTGATTCATCTTGAAATTGCAGTCAGCCATTCTGTATTCCAGGGTAGATTCACAGACTGAAGCTTGTAAACGTAGATCTTCTCAAATTTAAAGAGTGTTTTGAGTAACACAAAACAGTTTAGGCAATTAATGGAGTAGGTAATAAAATTGTGCTAAGAAGTAGACATCTGACAGAAAGCTCTAAAGTAGAATTGGAAAGGTCAGGAGCTAGAAGATACTAAATTGAAGTAAATGGGACTTAAACACCTGCCTAGGCACTTTGCTGAATCAAGGTCTTGAGGTCAGGATTTCACTTTAGACGCTAATGAAATCAAAGGCATAATTTCCTTTGTCCTTAACAGAGCCAGGAGTTCACCCTAACTTGGAGAGATGTATTACAAATGGAAAATGGAAAAGGCATATGAGCTCTCCAGCAGACAGTGCTAGTGTTAGATAATGTTAGCGGCAGTGTAAGATAAAAGAAGTGAATATTAATGAGCAAATTTAATATGAAAATTGTGGGTAGTTGATTTCTGCTTATGTTTTGTGTAGTTTCCTCTTTTGATAAGAGAATCTTTGCCTTTTCTTCTTTTTCTCCTTCTTCTTTACTTTCCTATTTCAGTGGAATTTTTCCCATTTGCTTTTGGTAGAAATGGGTTTTAAATGAATAGCAAACTGTACGTATGTCTGTAAGCAACTGCAACAGTCTTAGAAAGGGCTGATGGTGATAACACAAATTAAGAAGTTCATGTAGATTATAAATAGCTGGTCTATAATGAACTTGCCAAATGTAGCTCTGATTTGTTCTGTTTGCTTTTATTAAGAGCTTCCTAACTTTTGAGGGCAAAGACAGAGACATCCAGGAGGTGAAATCTCTTTTGAATAAAGTGAAGAATTATTTGCCCAAAGCAAGTGTTAATGAGTTGAGCAACAGTGTGAGAGATCAAGAAGCTGAGCTACAAACAGTAATCACCAAATGTGAGACCCGGGAACAGGAACTTCATACCACTCTACAGCAGCTCACTAGGTAAGAAGCTAGACTTGACTTCCGGCCACTTAGTTATAGATGGCATAAATGGAAATTATCCTTAAAACAGACGCAATAAAAGACAAGGCATCTGATTTTCAATGAAGAATTTACTGAGGAATCTCTTAATGGAACCTGAAAACGAGGAAAACACTTCTCTTTCACTTCCTCTTAACTAAAGAGGGTCACAAGGGCCATGATTCAGCAATGGACTTGGACATGTGCAACATGAGAACGGTTCCATTGACATGGAGTGGGCTGCTTACAGGATTTGCCTTGCTGAACGAGGGCCATGAACTTTTCTCAGCATTTATGTAAAAATGTTGTTGTCCGTGGCTTTTAGCAGTAACACATGTAATGGTTTGTCCACCTACATACATTTTATATGTTATGTTTCTTTAGACTTCAAGAAGACACCACTGGTCTGAAGGACTGGCTGAATGCTCAGAAGGAAGAATTACAGGAGTCCAAAAGGGAGAAGACAGATCTTGAAACCTTTTACCAAGAACTAATGCAGCAGAGGTAACATTGCCTTTGCGGTATCTGCCTTATGAAAAATCCCTTCATTCTGTTACAGCAGATAGACAGTGATTAATTTATTATGTTTTCAGAGAGCAGTTTGACTCCCTGGCTCAGCTGTCTCAGTCATTGAGGGAGGCTGGGTTCACAGGCGATGGAGCCATTTCCGAAGCCAGCCATCTTGTTAGTAGGTATCAGGTGCTACTGACAGGCACCAGTGAAATGCTAGGAGTTACACAGATGCTGTTAAAGGACCCTTTTGAAGCATGTGCAGAGAATTTGTCTTCCTGGATGCAAAGACTTAAGGAATCAGTTGTTGGCATGAGTTCGCAGGAAGGAGAGTTGCCTTTGGAAGAAAGGATACATCAAATAAAGGTACACTGGCAAACTTGCTATCCTGCTCTTGGCAACTAACAAAAAGATATGGGGAATGCCTGGTGTGTGATTCCACTATTATCCAGACATATTGCATTTGTGGTTAGAGTGTACAGCTAAGCACATGGTTTTGTGGTTTACTAAACACTTGGGGTGAGATTTTGTGCTGCAC